>NC_045616.1:137907713-138209394 GCF_009829155.1 Mustela erminea | reverse complement strand
CTTCAATTTTTCATACTATTGCTTCAGAAGTTTAGACCATCACCACAAGACTCTTTGACCTTGGGAAGAAATAATTTCAATCTCTAAATTAACTATGTTCATCCTTCTTCCAGGCTGGAGCATGTTATCTAGTTTGTTATAATTCCATACCAAGAACAATTACCTTGTCTCATTAATAGCACACTAGGTCATATTAACCTTTCAAATGCTACCAGTCAACACTAAAAGTATCAACACTCATGTCTGCTGAAAAAGTTGGACAGCCAAGACTAAAATTTTAGCATTTGATTTTAGTGTATAAATTAAAACTGTAATGGATTACTCCATTACAATGCAGTTGAATAGCATGATGTTTACAGTTGGGATTCGAGTGAACCCACCTGGGACTTCTGCGTGGTCTCCGCCCTGGAAAACCAGCTTGAATTTCTACACTTAGGCCAGATTCCAAGAGACATCGTAATTAGGTCCCAGAAGAATACACTGCAGCTGAAGAGGATATCCCCTGCAGAATTATATGGGAGAAAGGCTGGCTAAAGCAATGTTCACATTCATGCAATTATTCAGTTAATTGCACAAGGTGAATGGAGTCAGTAATTATGGCGAAGTTCATGCCAGGATTAGTTTAGTCCTAAAAGAAATAATATCTCTTGAGAAAGAAAACATAATACTGGGCCGGCTCTGCATCAACATAACATGTTTTATTTCCTTTTGCAACACTTCAGTGAAAGTTCACTGAAACAAAGGTTTTACCAGATCTCAAAGTAAAATAGGAAACATAACCAAGTGTTGAATATTACATGTTTTGACCAACTGCACTATACTTGCCATTGGCCCTTACGCGAAAGACCATTCGTGGGCATTCAATTACAACTACTTGTAGTTTAGTCAGAGAACCAGGCCCTCTGTAGTCATGTTTACCAACAAACCTAAAGTTTTAAATAAAGGAACTCAACAGGGAATTCCTGCAGCAAAATTATGAAGCCAGAACACATGTGAGGGGGTGGGGGAACTGAACAAGAGAGTCACCTTTATTGTGTTTTCTCTTCATTAGGATTTGTTCCAGATGTTGTTGGTGGTGGTGGTAGTAGGCGGTGGTGGTGGTGGGGGGGTGTGTGTGTATGTGTGTGGTCTCACCTATCACTTTATTAATTTAAAATTTTAACTCCACTAATAAAAACATTTGCTGACTGCCTGTTGAGTCTGGGCTTCAAACTGGACTGCGTGGGACACAGCAAACATTTAACTTAATAGAAATTAGCAGTCTACATTTAAAAAAGTAATAAATTTTAAATATTAGAAGGAAAGAAGTTCATATTTTTCTATACTTATTTACTCCTTCAACACCTTTTACAATAAACAGCATTTCAACTGCTAGGGTGAAAGGAGAATCCACTAATACTTTAATAGACTTGAAAATAACACAGATTTCATTTTGTGAATAATAATTTGAAATTCCTTACTTCATATGGACATCATAATCTTCAGGCTAAAACTTCAGTCTTTTTTCTTTGTGTAATTAAACAATGTTGTTGTATTACATTCAACTATTATTAAATTTATGTAATTATATAGTAATTCCTAATAAGGTCTTCAACTCTTAAGGGAAAAAAATAGTATCACTTTATGCACGAGATACGATGTTTGGGGTATGCAAGAAAGTAAAACACATAGATCTTCCCTCCAGATATTACAATCATGAAGATAAGAAGCTTAAACTACTGTATTTAACCTTAAAATGAAATTCAGCAAAACTTAATCATACGTTGATGATAGAGAAAGCATCTCAACATTTTATATTGTTCCATAGTAAGTATTGGAAGGAACTACTTTAAATGCAAAACAAAAAAGTACCAGTCAATAGAAATAAATGGCTGATAAAAAGTCAGAAAACTAAGGGGCTATCATTTGTTTTGGTGAATATTCTAACAGGGAAACCACAAGTCAAAGGAATTTTAATAGGCTAGATCCCTTGGGCTTTGTAAGACATTTTTGGGTAGAATGAAAATTATCTCCAAAAAACTCTTCAATAAAAATGCCAATATATAACTTATTTTATTCTATAAGCTTGTAAACTCTTTTAACACAAGTTGAAAACATGTTTCTTAATTTTTCTACATTTCCCTACAAACTTTATCACACATATGGAAAAACAATAACTGGATAATAAATGCCAAGGAATAGTAGCTGAAAGAGATGATTAAAAAAGGAAGTTGTAAACTGATTTTAGCCAGAATTTATTGATTACATACCCCAAAAATACTTTCCTAGTTTTAGGGAAAAATGCATTTTCCACAGTACAGATTAACTACTTTCTACATTTCTTTCAGAAATAGCTGCTTTTGAAAAATATGAATCTGAGAAATAGCTACAATTTGTCGATATTTTTATATCTGTGCCTCTATAGTCCTTAACAAAAAATGACTAGGACTGAGAATATAAATGATCTGGTTGTTGTAAATTATCAGCCATTAGCCAAAAATATTTAATAATAGCACCATTTTACATTTGTATAATGCTTTAATTTTTTAAAAAAGATTTTATTTATTTATTTGACAGACAGAGACTACAAGTAGGCAGAGAGGCAGGCAGAGAGAGAGAGAGGAGGGAGCAGGCTCCCTGCAGAGCAGAGAGCCTGATGCGGGGCTCGATCCCAGGACCCTGGGATCATGACCTGAGCTGAAGGCAGAGGCTTTAACCCACTGAGCCACCCAGGCGCCCCATGCTTTAATTTTTTAGAGTACAGGTTTTACTTCACTCTTATTTTTAATATTACCTTATAAAATAGGGAAGATAGCATTATTCCCATTGTATTGTCCTACTTAACTAGACACAAAGAGATTAAATAAAATCTCAAGGTATCATAGTAATTTGAAAAAGCCTGGATTTCCATCCTAGATTTTCTTCATATTCTTCAAAGTCAAAACTCATTCTAATGCCACAATAACAACAAAATTGATGCTTTCATCTCCCAGGAATATAGCTGTGCTGTGTTTGATGAATTATATACTTGACATAAATATAGATAAGGTACAAGATTGGATTGCCTTACCTATAAATGATGTAACTGTCGGATAAAAAGGGTAACACATAGTGTTCACCTAATGAAACTTATTTTATAGTAATTTTATAGCAATATCAAAAATATGTACATGTGTTACAAGAAAGAGAAAAGAGTATTTTCTTCAACTCACCCAACCTTTGAATACTGAGTGCTGTCATTTAACACCATAACAAAGAGGTTAATTCAAGAATTGGTAGTTGATGAGTAGCTGTGACACAAAGCACCAAGGGATTTCTTATTCCTGATTCTCATAAATAAGCATTTTAAAAGAAGACATCTACTTCTAAGCATATAATACAACAAAGAGTCCATAACTGTTCAAATCCAGCTCTAGATATTTCTTAATGAAAAATAATTAAGTTATTGTGAGAACTTTCACAGTATTAGGGTTTATATAGCAGTGGGATTTTTTTTAAAGAAACTTTAATCTCCTTCCCCATATTCATTCCCAGTTCCTTCTCTCTGCAACCACCCAGATTTAATAAAGAGGCCCATGTTAACTAAAAATGGGTAGATCTAGAACATAAATCCTTAGTCTCTCAACAAAACTTTAAAAAAAGTTGTTTCTCAAGCTCTTGTTCATGCCTATCAAAAACACAATAAAACCCACAGAAAATCACTTAAATATATCCAGTAAAATTATTATAGGATTAGCTCTTGAATTATTTGATCCTAAATGTAGTCTATGCTCTTCTTAGTTAACCTTGAGTCCTACTTTTTAACTGATTCAACCAGACAACTTTGAATCTCCCCAAACCTCAGCTTTATACAATTCTAAGAAGAGACTGAAAAAAATAGCAAAATATGACAACATGCAATAAAAAATTTAGTAAAAATTTAGTAAAAGATTTAGTATAAAAGCAATAATCAGTGAAAGGAACATTCTTTTCAGAGGGTTGCATTATCTGATCTCTAGACATTTCCAGCTCTAGAGAACCATTGACTTAATCTCCAGGGACACCTGGGTAGCTAAGTCGGTTAAGCATCCAACTTCTGATTTCAGCTCAGCTCATGATCTCAGGGTCCTAGGATGGAGCCCTGTGTCAGGCTCCCTACTCAGCAGGGAGTCTGCTTAAGGATTCTCTCTCTCTTTCTCTCTCTCTCTCTCCTCCTCCCATCTCTCCCTCTCAAATAAATAAGCAAGTCAGGGCACTGGGTGGCTCAGTTGGTTAAGCAGGTTAAGCATCTGCCTTCAACTCAGGTCATGGTCCTGAGGTCCTGAGATCAAACCCCATATTGGGCTTCCTGCTCAGTGGGGAGTCTGCTTCTCCCTTTTCCTCTGCCTCTCTCCTCCACTCATGCTCTCTCTCTTTCACTTACTCTCTCTCTCTCAAGTAAATAAATAAAATCTTTAAAAAAACACAAGATAAATAAATACATCTTTTTAAATAACTGATTAATCTCCAGAAATTAATCTAGGTGAATGGGTTATAATAATGCATTAGTCTGGAACAGCTGAGGATGAGGGATGAATTAAAATGCCCCTTCCACTTACCTCTGCATTCTGGACATAAATAAAGAAACATAACCTGAGCCCAGGCAGTCAAGAAGGAAGGTGGCGTCATTGGATATGTGTTTTAAGAAAGATCACAGCGTGAAGAATAGTTTAGTTATTGCACAATTTGGAGGACTACAGGCAAAGGAAAGAGATAATTGCAGAAATATGGGCCCATCTGGAAGGAATGCTGTGGCTCTAAGTAGTCTGTAGCAGGAGACATGGAAATGAAAGGATTAACTTGAAAAATGTAAAGAGGTAAAATTACAGGATTCACTGACAACTGGAGAGAGGAGGGGAGGACTCTTGTGTTCTGACTTTAGCAACAGTGGTATCCTGCACTGAGACAAGGCACACTTTTTACTATTTGTAAGAATGATGATGAATTCCGTTTTAGACATGGCAAGTTCCAAATGCCTACTGAACAAATTAAGATGTCTGAAAGCATTTAGATAATAATAGTTAAAACTCATTGAACAGCTACTGTATGTCTCCAGTTCCTTCTGAAGAATCACACTACATAAATCAAGCCGGGATCTGAATTTAGTAAATTTGTATTGGGGCCCACTAAGCAGCATTTTTAACAACCCTATGGGGATTCTGATGTAGGCAGACCACTCTTTGAGAAAGGTTACCATACCTGAATATCTCAAGAATAAGGATAGGAATTTGGAGGGTTTTTCCAGTTTTATGAAGTTCTTTTGAAAAATAAAAGTCTGGAATTCATTTGCATTCAGTAAAGTGTAATTTTCTATTTCTAAGAACCACATGCTTGTAGGAAAGGTCTTTCTGGAGACTAAGTAGTTCTTAGACTCCAGCTTAATGAGATGTCTAAATGAATATGAAACACATGGAGTAAAATATGTGGGCATTTTAAGTGAGGAAAGGACCACTTTGCAAAACTGGATGGGAAGTTTTAATGAAACTCAGGGCACTACAACAAGTTTGACAAATCCAGACCGTGAAAGTCTTCCCTGTTTTCTAAAGGAAATGTTTTCCCTCAAACCATATGGGTGTTACACTAAGAGAAGCAAGCATAAGTCAAGAAACTTAATTTGATAGGCAGGGTGCTGGCCTTTCAAATTTGTTGGGATGGATATATTGTTCTTTAATGTACCTAGTTTTCTTTTCAAGGTTCTGAGGAAAAGTATTAAAACTAAAAAAAGCAAAACATTTAGATGCCAATCAGATGTAAAACCCTAACTAGTCTATTGATTTGTTTCTAGAAGGTTCAGTGTTGAATAAATTACATACGTTGACCACATATTACTACTTTGCCTCAGTGCCCTCTACAAGCTTTGTGTCTTAAAGTTCAAGAACAATCTAGTTGGCCTCACCCAAAAGTTCCCTAATAAAAACACATTCTTTCTGGAACAGCAGCTTCTCTGTAAATAAATAAATAAATAAATAAGATTTTACTTATTTACTTGAGAAAGAGACAGCGAGAGCACAAGCAGGAGGAGGAACAGAGGAAAAGGGACAAGCAGACTTCCTGATGATGTGGGAGACTGAGGTGGGGTTAGATCTCAGGACTCCAAGTTTATGACCTGAGCTGGTCAGAAGTTTAACTGACTGAACCACCCAGGAGCCCCTCTGTAAAAATTAAAGACAGAAATTGACTTCTAAATGAGGGTTCCCTATAGGAAATATTAACAGATGAGAAGCCCTAGGTTTTTCCATTCACTGTTTTTCAATTATATCCAGAAAAAAACCACAAGTAACTGAGAAAAAAAAAGGAGGGGGAGGGGTAACAGATACCTTGTTGGTGTGAAGAGACTGTTTTGTAATAATGGATGATGATTGTAGTCTTCTCAAAAATAGAGACGATGACTTTTTATATCCCATAAACATCCTTAACAGTGTTTTATACATACTTCATTTAATGTAATTTATTTTTCCTAATGAATTCAGTATAAAAATTTACTTTCTAAAATGCACAAGAGGAGTTGCCTACTTAAGCAGAAGTTTGCTTTCTAAAGGGGGAAAAAAACCAGCAAAAAATATTATCAATATTTTTCTCCTAATTTATCTAGTTTGCAAATTTTTCTTAATGTAGATCAGGTTTCCTTAAAGTAGAACATCCCATTATTGTTATTTAATGCACATTAAACACCAAACATTTATTAATATTAATAAATGTGAATTGTAAAATGGAGGTTAATTTCATTATCTTTATGGGCTATAAACTATAAATCAGCACCCCTCCTTTATAAATTCATAAACCATGACTTTAGTCACACTTGAGGATCAGATTAATCAAGGTTGTTGAATCAAATGGAATTCATTACTCCGGAAAAATATTTCGATCGTGTCACTAAGGAAATCACTGACAAAGTTTTGTCAGTGATTTCCTCTCATCCACAATATTAAGTTCAAGCTACTTTATATGAAATGAGATCACAGCGGGGTGATCTCTCCCTGCTCTGCAGCCTCATGTCCCCTAACTTCTCTGTTTAACTTTAGGCCACACCTGCACCCTCCCCCCCCCCCGCCCCCCCCCCACTGCCTCTTGGCTTTGTGCTATTGCAACCTTGTTCTGCCTGTAACGTATACATTTTCCCCTTCTATTATCATGACTCATTCTTGCCTGGCTAGTCTCAACCCATTTTTCACCACACTGGGGATGCATTTCCTAATCCTAAACCCTATCTAACCCTACCAGAGTGCACTGATGCTTTTGATATTGATATACTTACCAACATATTTCACGATTAGTATCCATCTTTTAAAGGTGTCTGCCCTACTAGACAAGCTCCTTGAGGATAAGGGCTAATTAAAGGCTTGAATGCTAAGTACTGAACATAGTCCCAGGCAATGAGTTCTCACGCAACTTGGAGAAAGGAAGGAAGGAAAGAATGAAGGAATGAAGGGGGGAAGGGTAGAAGGAAGAAAAGGAGGAAGGAGAGAATAAAGGAGTGGAGAGGAAAGAGAGAGAGAGAAGGAAGAAAGGAAGGAAGGCAGAGGAGGGTTTGAAGGGTGAGGGAAGAGAGAGGAGAAAGAATTAGGGAAGAAAGGAGAGGTCTATAGTTCATAGGTTGGATCCTAATGATGAATCTGGCTATATTGTGGTTAAGGTGAAGCACATGAACAAAGCTGATGGAGGTATTTCAGATAATGAATATTAAAATCAATAATTCATCAAGTCACACCAGTTCACCTAAATGGTCCCCAAAGCACCAGATTCAGAATATTGACATTGCTTCCCAAAAACAAAGAGGCAGGACTCAAACCATCAAGCCAAATTAATATCCATCAAATTTGTTAATCTGAAAGTCAACAGCCTTCGTTGGTATGGAAATAAACCACTTCATATTATAAAGTTTTCTTCTTTTTTTTTTAAGGATTTTATTTATTTATTTATTTATTATTATTTATTTGTCAGAAAGAGGGAGAGAGAGTGAGCACAAGCAGGGGAAGTGGCAGGCAGAAGGAGAAGTAGGCTCCCCACTGAGAAAGGAGCCCTACGTGGGATTCAATCCCAGAGCCCTGGGATCATGACCTGAGCCGAAGGCAGACCCTTAACTGACTGAGTCACGAAGGCATCCCTAAAGTTCTCTTCTTATGAAGAGCAATAACTTATAGCATATTTTCGACAGCCATCTAATCTAACCTCTTTATGTTTCAGATGAGGTAAATGAAACCCAAAGAAATGATAGGATATCATCTAAATGGCAGTAAGTTCATAGAAAAATAAGAAAAATATAAAGCTTTAAAGTTAGTTAAATCAAAATATATAATTTTGAATCAGGAAATAACTACCAGACCCAGCCACACTAATTAATATTTTTAAAATAACCTATGTAAAGGCAAAGAACAAGGTTTGTTTTACACAAAACTGTAGTGGAATCAAAGAACCATTAAATTTCATTGTTGGAGAAAGCAAAAGTTCAACTGGCCAATTTCCTGTGAGAAGGTTAAAACTCAATCTGCTGCATCCTTCCTTACTAAATGTTGGAGCAGAGATATGCAAAACCAAAATATAAATATCAACCAACTTTTGAAAATCAATAGTACTATTGTTTAGGAATTTGGGAGACAAATAATCACTGAACAACTACTATTTTCAAGGCACTAAAGTAGGTATTGCGTGGGACACAAATATGAAAAAGAAATAGAACGCATTCTTAACGATACATAATCTGATAGGAAACAATGTGCACAGATGCTCATATCTGTAGTATATAATGTAGAAATACAGTGGAACTCACCTCCCCATGAGTCCACAATGGTGGAAAGAAACTGGGCTTGAATTTGGATTCTAGCTCTCCTACTTAGTAACTAGGTAGTCTAGACTATTTCAGGTTAAAAATTACTTAAACTGCATCTTCATTTTATAAAATCTATGAAATAATAATAATGTAAGTTAAAACAGGAGTCTGGTATGGAAAGTACATACCTAGTAATACCAAGTAATAATGACAATAATAATGTCCAATAGTTAATAAGCACTGTGTGCCAGGCAGTCTACATATTTTAACTCAGTTAATCTTCAGAACAACTCTAAACATAGGTACTATTATATCTGTTATGTGTGTGTATATATATATATATGCATGTCATATGTGTGTGTGTGTGTGTGTGCGTGTGTGTGGAAAACTGAGACACAGAGCAGTTAAGTAATTTTCTAAAGGACATGCAGCTATGTGTTAAACTGGAATTCAGATCCAGGCAGATTGGCTCAAGAGCCTACGCTCAAAAAATGTTTGTTGAATGCATTCAAGATCCCTAAAAGAAAGGAGTCACCAAACCTTTCATAAGAAAATAACTGTTCTTGGGTGCCTGGGTGGCTCAGTGGGTTAAGCCGCTGCCTTCGGCTCAGGTCATGATCTCAGGGTCCTGGGATCAAGTCCCGCATCAGGCTCTCTGCTCGGCAGGGAGCCTGGTTCTTCCCTCTCTCTCTGCCTGCCTCTTTGCCTCCTTGTGATCTCTCTCTCTCTCTGTCAAAAAAATAAAAATCTTTAAAAAAAAAAAAAAAAAAAAACTGTTCTTGGGTGCCTGGGTGGCTCAGTGGGTTAAGCCGCTGCCTTCAGCTCAGGTCATGATCTCAGGGTCCTGGGATCAAGTCCTGCATCGGGCTCTCTGCTCAGCAGGGAGCCTGCTTCCCTTTCTCTCTCTCTGCCTGCCTCTCTGCTTGCTTGTGATCTCTCTCTGTCAAGTAAATAAATAAAATCTTAAAAAAAAAAAAAAAGAAAATAACTGTTCTTAGTACCCTTTTCAATTTAACATTAAGCATAAAGTGGGAAAACATGACCATCATCAAACCTAAAACCGGGGTGTTTTGGATACATTTTGGTCTAGAAACAAGACAATGAAGAAGTAACTGTTTATTTATTTATTTTTGGTAACTGTTTATTTATTTTTTTTTTAATTAATTTTTTATTTTTTATAAACTGTTTATTTTTAAAAACTATTTCTACACCATGGCCCTTCACAAGCTCCAAGAGGGGCAGGGTGAGCCTTCCACCTGAGCCCTCTCCATCATTCTACCTCGGAGATTCTGGTGGAGGTGGGTATCCTATGCCAAGGTCAGCATATGATGTGAAGAACGAATTAAATGTCCCATTTTTACTGTTAAGGTTTGATGTGAAATCACAACCACAGTGATACATATTTTTATGAGAGTTTGGTTCATTTTAAATAAAATGTGTGCTGTTTTATTTTTAAAAATAAATAAAAATTTAAAAAGCTATTCCATAATAAGTATCTCAAAGAAGATTCCACAACTTAAAGAGATAAATTTATCTGTACCTGACATATCTTTTAGCTTTTAATAAACACAAAGATATTTGCTTCTTTTGCAGCAGTTTTTCAAGAAAGTATTCACAGTATGTATCTACCACAACAGAATTTTATTAACTGAAAGACCCAGTAACTTTATCTTAAATTCATATATTTTTAGCTTCTCTGTTTTTTCCACAAGTGTGAAATAATTGATCTTTAACAGAGAAACTTGTGTACTGTTGGTCATCAAAATGGAAAAAAAGAACAGTTTTATTTATGAATCCCAGTTTGGTATCACAATTCCTCAAATCAACTTAATTAAATAATATGATTCACCAAAGTTTGGAAACTCCTGTGGATAAAAAAAAGCATATAGGAAGCCTGCTGTGGTTCTGCATCAAGCAACTGCATCATAAGCTATCTGATCATGTCACACAATCCCATCACGTTAGAGCCAAAATGAATTCTGAAGATGACTTTGCCTTATAGTTCCCTGGTTTGCTGGTATCATATGGGAATTTCATTTTTTAAACTTTGAGGGTTTTTTGGTTTTAGAGTTGGGAGTAGAGAGACAGAGAAAATCTCAAGCAGGTTCTGTGCCGGAGCACAGGCCTACCCAGGGCTCAATCTCACAACCCTGAGATCGTGTGTGTGTGTGTGTGTGTGTGTGTGTGTGTTTATGGAAAACTGAGACACAGAGCAGTTAAGTAATTTTCTAAAGGACATGCAGCTATGTGTTAAACTGGAATTTCAACACAGTTAAAATTGTGTTAAATTTTAACTGAGCCAAATCAGTTGAGCCAAAACCAAGAGCCTGACACTTAACCAACAGAGCCACTCAGGTACCCCTAAATATTTGAGTTTTTTAAGTAAAATATTCAAACCTACAGAAAAATTGAGAACAATATTACCCTTTGCCTGGTTTCACCAGTTATTTAGTATTTTACCAATTTGAACTTTTTCCTTTCTGTTTTTCCACATTCCTGTCTTTATTTTTATTCTTACATCATATTTATTGGCTAAGTCATTTTATTTTTTAAACAATTTTTTAAAGAATTTTTTTAATTTGAGACAGAGAGATACAGAGAGATAGGTATAGTTGAATTCCTCAAAAAGTTTATGAGAGGCCACCACTTGGGAGGAATGAGAAAGTAGAGTTTGGTGGAGACTGACCCTGCAGTGCTGTCCTAACAAAGAAATCAGCTGATGACACAAGTTGCTCAGAAGCTGACACGGCCTTAAGGGGCTGTCTTGAATTTGAGGCAAGCAGGGCAGAACTTTATACCATTGCATCAGCCAGTCACTGGGTATAGGATGCCCCAGGGAAGAGGGTATGAACTTTGTCAAGGTGGATCTCTTTAGCCAAGAACTGTTTCATAAGGGGACTCGGTTGCAAGCTGTTTGTTACCAAAATTCTCATAGTTGTCAGACCACAGTGTCTATATGCAGTTACTCTAAAATAACTGCAAGGGATGCCTGGGTGGCTCAGATGGTTGAGCCTTCAGCTCTGGTCATGATCCTGGCATCCTAGAATGGAGCCCCACATTAGGCTCCTGGCTCAGCAGCGAGTCTGCTTCTCCCTCTCCCTCTGCCTCTCCCCGGGCTCATGCTCTCTCTCTGTATCTCCCCTAACTTTATATGTTGAAACTCTAACCCTCCTAACCACCTCCGAATGTGACCATATTTGGAGACAGGATCTCTAAGAGAGAGGTAATCAAGTTAATATGAGGTCATTAGAAGGATTCCTAATCCAATACGACTGGTATAACTGTAAGCAGAGGAAATTGAGACACACGCACACATACAGAGCTAAGACCTGTGAAGACACAGGGAGAAGACAGTTATCTGCAAGCCAAGAACAGAGGCTTAGACAGATCTTTTCCTCACTGCTCTCAGAAGGAACCAACCCTGCCTATACCCTGATCTTAAACATCTAGATTCCAGATACGTGAAACAAACAAACAAGCAAACAAATCTGTTGTTTTAGCTACCACGTCAGTGGCACCTTGTTATGAAAGTCTTAGGAAACTAATATAAATTCCTCATCAAGTTGAGTTTTTGTTAACTAAATTGTATACGTGAGGGTGGTACAAGCAATGCTGATACATTGAAGCGTTTTTCCCCCGGGGCAAATTCCAACTAGACAACAATGTCTAATACACTGGTGAATCAGAAAATCTCCTGAATGAAATCAGAGCCTCTAATACCCAAAAGGGATAAAGTGAGTCACCACTACTGCCTGTGAATGAAAAATAACTTCTCTCAGAAAACACATGTGAAAAATGACACCATGTGGATTAAAATGGGAAAAACAAGTGTTTTGGGTGTTTCCCTTGCATAAATTATAATTATTCTATAATTACAAGATTATAAATCTTTACTCCTACCTTTTTCTTGATTGGAGTATCTCAGCTACCATCAAACATGATTTACTTTTTTTCTTATGACTTTATATAGAATCCAATTCTACCATTAAAAATAACCTCAGGGCACCTGGGTGGCTCAGTGGGTTAAAGCCTCTGCCTTCAGCTCAGGTCATGATGCCAGGGTCTTGGGATCGAGCCCCACATCAGGCTCTCTGCTTAACAGAGAGCCTGCTTCCCCCTCTCTCTCTGCCTGACTCTCTGCCTACTTGTGATCTCTGTCAAAAAATTAATAAAATCTTTAAAAAAGAAAACAAACCTTCAAAGGAGCACCTGAGTGGTACAGTCAGTTAAGTGTCCAACTGTTGGTTTTGGCTCAGGTCTTGATTTCAGGGTTGTCAGATGGAGCCCTACGTCAGGTTCTGCACTAGGTGTGGAGCCTCCTTAAGACTCTCCCGCTCCCTCTCTCTCTGCCCTTCTTCAACTCTCTCTCTCTAAAAATAAATAAACCCTTAAAAATAACCTTGGGAAGCCCCCTTTTTTTGCCTGAAAAAAGGGCTTATCCCAACTGATTGTTATTTCAAGTATTATCAAGTATTATTTGATTATACATTCTTTTAAAACAACAGCTCACCCAATCTCATTCTTCCTAATCCAGCCTCCTTTGAGCTACCAAAGATATTTTTCTAGAATACAAATCTGAGTGTTCCCTTTTTAGGTCTAAAAACCCACCACCAATTTCCCATTGCCTACTGGCTGAAGCTCAAAGTGCATAATCTGGAAGAATCTTCAAAGCCTAGACTCAGTTCTATGTTTTCAACCTATCTATACTTGTCCCCCACCCCAGCACCATATACTTTGTTTCCTAAAAATATCTGGTTATGCTCCATTCTCCAAGTATTGGTTCCATCACATTGTATGCACGACACTATCTTTGTACATTAGGTATACGATATGTAAGATGTCTGATTCTGTCTTAGATTATAACCACTTTATGGTCAAAAACAAGGTCGTTCACGTATTCTTTTGGTTTTCCCTGCAGCAGTGGCACAAGGGTAGTAACATTCACTCATTACTCACCTTCTCAGAGAGGCCTTCCACTCAGTTCCCTAGCTAAGACAGCAATTCTCTCTCCCCAACCTATACTATCCCTTGTCCTGCTTTAGTTTTCTTCTTAGCACTTATCAACACCAGACATATTACATATTTGTTTGTTATGATCTATCTCTTCCCACTTGAAAGTAAACTCCAAAAACCCAGAACTTTGGCTCATTCACTGCTTTATCTCCAGTGCCTAGATATTTGGCACATGACTGACCCTTGATAAACATTTTTTTAAATAAGTCAATTCATTCAGCAAATATATATATATAGATAGCTCACTAAGTACCATGAAGTATTCTAGAAGCTAGGAATCCAGCAGCTGAAAAAAAACAAAAAAAAAAAAAACAAAAAAAACCTAGAACTCTCCCACTCTCATGGAACTCAATACTCTCCAGAAGGAGGCAATAAAAAAGAAAAGAAAGATCTTGTTTAATACAATTTCAGACACGACAGTAGGTATTAAATTGCTATTTCTGAAACTGAATCAAATCTATACTGATTTCAAGATTCATAAATATCTTGTAAGAATCTTACATTTTTACTGGTATAGCTATACTTTATCAAAATGTAATATATGAATTAATTTACTTTTGCAAATACTAAAGTCAATAAAAGAATGAACCATGTAAAACAAAGTCATATCACTGTACTAATGAAAAATTGTGTTTTTAAAAATAAAATTTTTGAATATGTTAGCTAAAACAAGAAATTAAGTAAAGTTTTATTGTGACCCTAACACAAGGGGTGCTTTTATAAACCATATTACATCATAAACATTAGAAAGCAGTTTTGACTAATGCTTTTAACAGGAAATTTTTATAAAGGGGGAAAGTGGGAAAAGAATTTTCATAATATGTACTCATTGCTTAATATGGATGATAATTGGCTTATATACTACCTGGCAACCCATTAATGTGAGTGATATTAAGGATTTGCATACTTCTTTCTCTCTTAAAAAATCCAAAATTACATGTGGCACTAATTTGGTACATGATATGCGAACTCTTTTATTTGTTGTTGAATTGGATATCTGGTCTTATATATGGCCAAAGGAGATTTAATTGTATTTTTAGATTAAAAAAGAGAGTCATAACTATAGTTGGAAGAATTCTCAAACATGACCTACTCACTTGAAGGATTCCATTTCTGATCATCTTGGTCCAGAGGTAAAGAAGTATAAAGAGAAAACACACCTTCTGGGAATGTGGATTAGTGACTCAGATTTGAACCTTATTAATAAGTGCCTGGATCACATTTCCTAGGAGGAAGAGACTATTCATTATCAGGGACTATTAGGGACTAGAAAGCCAGAGTATCTTTTTTTTTTTTTTTTAAAGAATTTATTTATTTATTTGACAGAGAGAGATCACAAGTAGGTAGAGAGGCAGGCATAGAGAGAGAGAAGAGGAAGCAGACTCCCCCACTGAGCAGAGAGCTGACATGGACTTGATCCCAGGACCGTGAGATCATGACCCAAGCCGAAGGCAGAGGCTTAACCCACTGAGCCACCCAGGTGACCCAGCCAGAGTATCTTTTTAATGAAATATGAAAGGTGAAGAAATTTACATAAATCCAAAATCAAACTGTAAGTACAGTAGATAAATATTAAATTCAGATCATGTATAACTGAAATGCAGAGCACCTGTAAATACTACATTTCCAAAATTTTTTATATTTTATATACTGATATTAAGTTGGTGTTATTTTTCACATTCTAAAATGCCAGGATTTTTAAATTTTAATTTTATTCTTATAGATAAGGGGAAAGGAATTCTATGAAAAATTGTTTTTAGTAAATTATTAAAATTTGGCAGAGAGATACTACTTCTACTACCTCCCTCAAGTTTTGTCATGAGAAAATCAGAGAAGCAAGAAAATAAATTTTTTAAAGATTTTATTTATTTATTTGGCAGAGAGAGACATAGCAAGAGAGGGAACATAAGCAGCGGGAGTGGGAGAGTGAGAGGTGGGCTTCCCACAAAGCAGGGAGCCTGATGTGGGAATCGATTCCAGGATCCTGGGATCATGACCTGAGCCGAAGGCAGTCGCTTAATGACTGAGCCACCCAGGTGCCCAAGAAAATAATTTTTTTTAAGCAACTCAAGGCAATTAGTCATTTAAAATACCAAAAGTCCATCTTAGTTCATGATAAAACAAATCTCTATTGTTTACAAATGTCTTCCAAGTCAAAGATCTACTTTTACCCCCTATTAAGTGTACAAATAAATCTTTTAAAGGCAAATGAATATTTGGAAAATTTAAACATAGTACTTAGGATACCATTTTTATGTATTATTTATCCCTTTTTTCATCTCTCCCTACTTCCTTTCTGACAAATCAAAGCATCTCAAATTTCACTAGTTTCACAAGGAAGCTAAAAGACCTAATTCAGGACTTTGTGTATAAAGAAGAATCCCATGGGATGAGAAAGTGAAACCCATGATTACTCCATTGGTCTCCCACACTCCACTGGTCTCCCACACCTAGTTGCCTTTCATTATTTATTAATGTTATTTCCACAGCAAATGAGCTCTGATCTTGTGTGCTGTACTGGCTCAGCACTCCAACACTACCCACCACCACCACAAGCACCACAGAGGTCCAAAGATTCTTACTCCTTCCAACCACCATAACCAAAAGAATGATTCACAAATGGGAAATGACAAGAGCTTCATATCCTCTTTTTTCTACTCCTCCCAACATCCCACTGCCTCCACATACTCACACATCCCCAGATAGAATTAAAGTTGTTGCTATTTCAATGAAGAAATGGTTCTGAGCAGGAAATGAGAATTCTGTTAGATAAGAAGAGCAGTCATTTCATCCCAATATTGAAGACATTCTTTTTTCATTTTCCTATGAATCATACGTCTTCCTTCCTGGCATCTTGTCTGTGCATGGTGGTGGGGGTTAGAGGTGGGGGAACCCTGTGTTTTGACCCAAAAAAGGCTAATACAAAAAGCATCTGAAAATCTATGGAAAATGCAGGAAGGATAACAAGGCTGATAGTCCAAAAGTCTGGAGTTAGTTCAAAGTGACACTTGGTAACTGGGCATTTTGAGTAGGCTCAGTTAACAGAATTCACGTTTGTATTTTGAAAATGAAGGATCCGGGAGGTTTAACTTAAACATACTAAACAACAGCCTTCAAAAGTAAAGGCAAAACTGACTGTTCCTGAGCTAGCACTGTGAAGAATAATGTCTTAACATGAGTTTATAATGGAAAAACAAGAACTAACTAAACTATAACTTTCCTGACCTGACAAGATACTCTAATGAATAGATGATAGCTATGTATAGCCATGGTTGAAAAAAAAAAATTGACTAAAAAGAACATTTGTAGCAGGGAACAAAGAATAGAATTTAATTTTGGAAAAGGGGAATTTATGATTTTGGAATCAGTTGGTCATTCAAAAAATAGTTAACAAGCCCCTACCATGTATTAGATACACAAACTCTTACCCAACCCTTCATAAAGTCAGAAATCTTGTTCTTTTCTAAACCCATACAACTCTTTCCCTCTTCTGGGTTTCTTCTAGTGTTAGATTGCCTTCTTTATACAATACTAAATCCTAGTCAATTCTCAGGATCTACCTCAAACTCCACCTTCTCCCCCAAAACATTTTGTAATAATCAGAAAGTACATCATTCCTTATTTTTACCTCTATACACTTAGTGTAATCAATCAATTGTGGGTCAGTCATATCTTCATCAAAAAGAACTTGGTATTTTGTTGGTTGTAGAAGTATGGGCTAAGCATACAATCCTGGTATAAATCCACATAAAGGAAGATCTTTTAGCAAATTCATAAAATTTCCTATAGTTGCATGTCAACATTTCTTTAAGTAGTGTTTTATTCTTGCAATTCAAATGTTAGAATATAAATATTCTATCTCATCAAGATTCCTGGAGAGAAAGTAGTAGTTGTGAAATTAAAAGATTTTAATTTATTAACAGTCATGCCATACTCTCATTAAGAAGAAATTTATAAGGTAGTTTTTATTTAAAAAACAAAATGAATGATAGTATTGTGAAGGAAATGCCATTCAATGAGAGTGTGTAAAAATGGAATCTGACCTAAACTTGATGGTCCAGGAAAATATGGCAAAAGTAGTTATGTACAGTTACCTTCAACAACTAGTGTTCTCTGCTCAACTCTTCAGAGAACTGACATGTGTTACTGAGAAGTAAATATTTGCTTCCCAAAATATATGAAAAATAGAAAAAGAAATATATAGAAGTAAATATGAGATTATTTCATACTCCAAATGGATAATCACAATTTTCATGATGTCAATACCCAGATTTGTTTTAAGAAAGTCTAAGTGAATTCTTATTTTTGTTTAGTTTCAGAACTCTTCCAGCATTTTCCTGAGCCACAGCAGACTAACTGGCTTTAACAAAGCAAGGATGGGCTCATTGTTCCCAATATTTCAAAAGTTTCCTCGTGCAGAGTGCTGAAAAGGTAATACCTCTAGAGAAAACTAATCAGAAGTACAGCTGTTCAATAGGAATGAGAGGTTATGGAAAGCAGAAAGCCAGGAATGACAGCAGCCAAAAAATTATAGATGATTTTCCAATAGAGCACTGCTTAAAAATGAGGCCAAGAACATTTGGTATACTGGTCAAGTGAGTGTCTCATGTCACTTATGACACTGGATCCCCATGATGATGTAACCACAGTTGTGAAGACCTAGGACTGGGTCTTAGAGGTAGCAGTTTGTCACTGAGGAAATAAATGTTGATAAAATGTAGAGATAGATGCCATTATGTTTGGTATCTATTATCTGAAAGGAACAAGTGACAGGGATCCCAGAGGCTTAACTAAGAGCAAAAATGTAACACTAAAACATGAATCTTTAAGCTAACAGACAACATTTTCCGTTTTCTTCTCCCCAGTCCAAATCCGAGGTTTGTGGCCTGCACATAATTAGACATGATGGGGATGAGCCTAAAAGAAAGACCCCATGGGACCATCTGGCCAAACACAGCTGCAAAAAAAACCAAGGCTCTCTGTCTGGAAAAAGTTGTGATGGACACAGAATTGGAAGGGCTTCCAAGAGAAATGGTGGATTCCTCACTAGGAACATTTGGTATGGGCAGAGCACACAGCAAGGGGCCTCTCCAACACAGGGCAGGGTATAACAGGCTTTTCCAGTGATGACTGATGCAGCTTGTCCTTCAGGACTGTTCTCTCACAGTACAAGGAGGAAGGTGAGCCATCAGTTATATAATTATCTCCATAGATGTATCTCCGTACATCTTTTGGAAATTAAGATTTTCTGACACAAAATTGGCCCCACACAACTCTTGTGAATGTCAACACGATTCGAAGCTGGAAAGTGAAGAGTAATCAGTATAATCCAGTTCTGCTGCTTAAATTCAGGCCTGTGCTCAGTTAACATCAGGTCAGCATCAAATGATCTCCAATTTTCTTTCCAGACCAACCATATAGTTTCCTTTTTTGCCAACTTCAAGTAGAGGTAAAAAATAAAGACCACTGAAAAAAGATGTCATCATCTCCCTAGCCAAGAACAAGTGTGAGAAATAGGATATAGTCACTCCAAAGTTTTCACAGGAAGACCCAAGTGTCTATTCCTTGTATTGGTGCTTCAAGAAATGAAGCCTGATTAACAAAGAACATTTGCCAAACAAGGCATAATTTTCTTTGTTTTGGTTTTGTTTTGGAATGGAGAATAGGGAGAGAAAAAAACAACAACAACGACACACATACGGGATAAGTTCTATACAAATATATTTGAGAAGGAATCCTCTACCATGTGCAAAGGAGAATCTTATTAGAGAGCATGAGAGCTGAAGTTTAGGATCTGGGAGTAAAATTGTAACATACAATAAGACTTATAAAGGTAAAAATAGACTGGAATGATCTAAAATGCAGGTTACAAAAGCAGAAAGTCCTAGCTAAGACTTTCATTCAAGAGAAGTTTAGAATACTCATATACAAGTTCAATTCAATTCAGTGATTGGCCATCTACTGTAAGTCTAGCATTATGGTAAGAACTGCTGAGAACACAAAGTTAAATAATACATAGTACATCTCAAAATATTTGTAGTTCTCAGAAAGAAAAATTGCTCAATTTATCACTTAAGAGGTCCTACTCACTTTTCACTTTAGTAGGGCCTTGGCCAAAATGGCTTATTGAAAAGACAGAATTTGGAGTTACCAGACCTGGATTCAAATCCTGACTAAACAATTTATAAGTGTAGATAGAGATGGTACTTTGCCTTGCCTACAAAGTGGATTGAATGGGGGTGATGAGAACTGTAGCTTATATACACTGTTGTTCATAATTGTATCTCAATCTAACTACTTAACCATTGTAATTCTACTATGACACTCCTCACCATCCCATAAACTAGAAAACATCAAAAGCTGCACCAGCCACTGCACAAATGAAAACCATGAGACTTCATTTTTACTACTGCTTAATGAGAAAGGCAATAAATTCAATCCAAAAACCAAACAGGTTTTCTCTTGTCAAAATCTCCTCAAAAATATGTGCAGAATATATTGCTAAAGTTCTTGTAGACTGGCCTGGGGAGAAAAAATATATGTATTTGGATAATGTTCAAATATAGCACTGAACACACTTTTCTGAATACCTAGAGAGGTGAACCTGAGGAAACTGCCATGCCCGTGGCATCTCACTGACCTTAAACATCAAGGAGAACTAAGAAAGTAATGAAAAGACCAAATACATGGCTAAAATGCTATCTGGGTGTTAGGGTTTGCAGTGGCCTCAGGAGACCTTGGCTGATATCTACTAGCTTCAGGGTTGAAAAAACTCAGGTGCTAATTATGAACTCACATGGGAGAGACCCCGGAAACCTAAGCATATCAAATATTTCAAGTTCTAACCACATAGTGAGAAAATCAGAGTGGAAGAGTAAAGAGAGGAGATGAATGAGTTTACAGCCACGTAAGACAAGTATGTAGCTGCCTATCAGGTCAAAATGATTCCCCAAATGGAAACGATTCCCAAAATCTCACCAGACTTATAAACTGGAGCCAAAAATTCTCCAATGTCATATTTTAAGGCAGGCAAGACATGGTCTTAAAAAGAAACAGCCAAAATATCACTTCCACTTTCCCTAGCTCTTGATTTTTCTTTCCCCACCAGATGACTGGTTTTGTGTTGTGTGCCGCTCTTTTTGCTCAGTTCATACTACAGTGCACACCTATACATTCTGTGAAAACAAATAAAAGACTCATGCTGGTGACTCTCAGCAACAACTTTTCCCCCAAGAGGGACAGGGCTTGGGAAGAAATATAAGTGTACAATTACTGTTCTATTCCCAAATCTGTTACTTTGATGAAGCAAAGTTTGATTAAAATGGACACACACACACAGTGATGAACTTTAAAATGATGTAACAAAAGGGCAGCTTAAGAGTGAAATGAGAAAAATTCTGTCCCTTTTGGCATGAAACAATGAATCTGTGGATTAGTTATGTTCACACAACTGTAGGTCTTTTTGTGCATCTGCAGGCAGGATGACATCCCTGTCACTACCTCCTTGAGTCATTTCCCTCCCACCAGTGCACAAAGAATAGAGAATGAAATTTAGGGAAAATTTCTTCAATCATCTAGAGATGCCTCTGATTATAGGACCCACAGATACTAATATGCTTCAATAAGAAAAGTAAGTCTTGAAGCAAATACTAATGAAAACAATCTAGGATTCCAAGTTACAATTAAGCATGCTTAAGTTTCAGTCATAATCAGCATGGAGATTTTAATTCCCTATGGAAAATTAGCTTAGTAAGTGAGGTCCAGTGGGAACCAAAGCCATGCTTTTCAGCACTTTCTAAACCAAACTTGGATTTAATTAATTTCTGGACTACAGATTATCCTAGCAATTTCACAAACTGTACCAAGACAAAGGGCAAACTCATGTAGTTAACTCCCTATTACAGGAAATTGTCCAAAAAGCCTAGACTTGTGGTCAGAATCCTTAGGTAGAGATGCTGGTTTCTAGACTGTAGTTATGTGGCCTTGGACAAGTCAGTTTTTCTGAGGCTCAGCTGCTTCACCTGCAAAACGAATATTTAAAATGTGTTTTGCCATATTGTTATAAAAATATATAAAGTCATATAAAGATCAAGGTGGGTCATATATATGAAAACAGTAAAGTCCACTCTGCTATTCAACAGCTGATATGTAAAAATAACAGTTACTGAGGAACCAGCTCAATATTAATACTAATCATTCATGTTAATTATCTCAAGATTTTACACATCATATCACATCATAATATCACATCATAAATTACCACTCTATATAAATATTTGTTGAGTTAAAGAAAACATAAGGAAATAAAGTGATAGTTCTGTACTTTTAAGCAGATTTCTTTGAAAGTCAACTTACTAGCCCTGGGGTTTCCAAGTGGTGTTTTTGTAGAAGCCTAGAGATCTCTGAAGCTACTCAGAGCAAATGAGAAGACATGCAGATAGAGCTCCAAAACTCTCACCTAACTTCAGTCAGAGCATCTTCTGGTATAAATAGGGTTTTCAAAGTTGCAAATGTCAAAGCAAACACATTCAGCTCATTCAGAGTTGCTCCGTTTGTCTCTATACTTGTATCCTGACCAGTGGATTTCTGCTGCATTCCAGCATTTCTTTGACCTATCTCTCTTAAAATATAAAGGGAAATACCATTGATGTTATAGTTCACCAAACATCTAAATCTCAGACTAGTCTAAATCTGGTCATCAGTGTAAAGTTTAAATACCCCGATGTTTCTAACGATTTTACTTTGATTTAATGGTTGAAGCCAAATACTCTCCGATGGCTCTGGAAGGATAAATGGAAGGTCTTTAACTATTATCTCCTGCTTTTCTGGTACACCTCCTGTGTGTGTGCACACATGGCCACTGGGCTGTCTTGGGAGCCCAGCTGGAAAAGTGGGAGGAGTACTGAATTGGGAGTCCAGTCGTAGCTCTGGAACCAAGTCATGATGCAGTCTTTGAGAAATCTCAAGATCTCTAAATATTTTTGAAATATCGACTGAAGATCTTCTCAGGTCCTATAACTGCAGAAGTTCTATAATCTATGCATTAATGATATGCTTTAAGGGGGTCATTCTGGAATAATCCTGTAGAGGAATGTATAAGATTTAATTATAAGATATATATATTTATTTATAAATAATTTAATTATTAAGATATAATTTTATCTTATACACTGTACAGGACATAAAATATGCTAAGATTTCTTGAGCAATATAGAAATACTCTGATGACTGGCTCACAGGTATACCATGATGGCTACAGCTTACTGTGCTGGAAATTTCCTTAGAATATAGAACACAACAAATTAACATCTTCTTATAGACTTGCTCAGAATGGTTTTGTTTCTTCAACAAAATACTGGCTTCATTAAAAAGAAATTATAGGGTAGTGTCTTGTTGACTACAGAAGTGGGAAGCAATACAGACTCAAGAATATTATTTCTTTTTAAACTGATATATAGACTTTGATTAAAAATAAGACAGGATGGAAGATTTATGAAAATACACAAATATACTTATTCTTCTCAAGGGCAATGAACCCAAACCAAATGCTATTATCATAAATGAAGAGCCGGCTTTGCTCTGTGCTTTATCTTAGCCCTAAGGAAAACTTTCATCTATTTATATTCAGTCTGCTCCTGTCATTTTGTTTATTTAGACTTACAGACAACAGTATTTTGCCTACTTACCACTATCAGTGCTTACAACTCCTTTTTAAAGTCAAATTGGTGTCAGAAACTGAAATTTCTTCGATTCGTTAATCTTTTGGCCCCACATTCTGGGAGGTCAGTATCTGGTCATGGCCTTCAGTTTCATATGATAAGCAATATTTGTATCTCGTGAATCTGATCTAAATAACCCTAAATAAATAAGTCTTGGGGTGCCTGGGTGGCTCAGTGGGTTAAGCCTCTGCCTTTGGCACAGGTCATGATCTCAGGGTCTTGGGATCAAGCCCCACATCGGGCTCTCCACTCAGTGGGGAGCCTGCTTCCCCTCTCTCTCTGCCTCTCTGCATACTTGTGATCTCTCTCTAATAAATAAATAAAAACCTTAAAAATATAAATAAATAAATAAATAAATAGATAAATAAATAAATAATAAATAAATAACCCAGTCTTGGAAATCACTCTAAAGAGGACATTTGGCTTACAGAAATTCTACTTAGTCTACAGAATAGACACTGGCCCAGAAAACAGAAACTAGCATTGCCCCTTATCTTCCCCAGTTGCGCAGAGCTGCCCATGGAAGAAGGAGATAAGTGGCATTATCTGTGAAGTCGTATGGAGGCAGTAGCATTTTACTACAAAAGAACTGCCTGTCACTATTCTCTATCTTGCATTCTTAGTGTCTTGAAGCATTTAGGCTCTTCAGAAATTTCCCCTTAAATTTCAGTTGCATGGACATAGGGGTAGGGGTTGGGGGTGGGTGGATCGCTGTAGCAACTCAAGGGCTGAACTGAAGAATCTGAGAAAAGAAGAACATATGCCGAAGGAGGATGTGTGAAATCACCAAAAATCAACATTGCCTATTTCATAATCTTGTCAACATCATACTATTTATCCCTGCAAAAAATGCAAACCATTTTTCCTTCAGCAAACACTAGGTTTCTAGTTTCAAAACATAAGCAAAACATCTTCAAATGACAATAGTTGAAGACATATCTTATTTTCTCCTACTGACTTAGCAATTTCCTGAGACATCAATGAAAAACCATTGTATTTGGCCATTTTCAGAACTTTCCTCTACACTGGAACAATTAACAATAATTAAGAAAATGTGAATGGTGACAAATTGTGATCAACCTTTTCCTGATTGTATTTATCAGGGTGTTTCATTCAACTCCCACAGTTGGTCCATTAATCCAGTCGTGTTCAAATGGCTTTACAGATAATTACATTCCCAAACTCTCAATCTCCATACATTCTGTTTAGTAATGCTGATCTGCCTGTGAATATGCCTGTAGTGCTCTTTCATAATCTCCTCCTTCTTTATAAAGGACAGACAGAAGTCTTTACCTACCCAGAATCTTACCACAAATGTCAAAACTTCTGGAACACCAAACAAAGAAACTTTTTCAAATATCTGCATTAGTACTAAGAAAATGAATTTTTCTAATGACAGTGTAGCAAAACATTTCATAAATCAGGTAGTTGTAAATTCTTTGCTTTTGGCAAAACTGGAAGACCAAAATCAACTTGTCAGCTGCTAGATCATTAAAATTAATCTTGATGAAAGTTCACCATGTAAATTTTTGCATTTACTACAGATAAAAAAAAAATAAAAGAACTGAGTGAATATTTCTATAATAATATACTGAGTAATACTGCTATAACAAACGTCTTCCATTCTCATATTTTTTTTGTATGAACAAGATTTCTCAGAATTTATGTATTTAAAAATAGAAATAGGGGCATCTGGGTACCTCAGTCGGTTATGCATCTGCTTTTTGTACAGGTCATAAGCCCAGGGTCCTGGGATCTAGCCCTGCATCAGGCTCCCTGCTCAGCATGGAGTCTGCTTCTCCCCCTCCCTCTGCTGCTGCCCCCCCCATTATGCTCTCTCTCTCTAATAAATAAATAAAATCTTGAAAAATAGAAATAAAATTTATACCAAATCCTGTTTCATCCAAGCAACAAACACTGCCCAAAGATACATGAACTGAGTGGGAAAATACATGCTTTATGTATCATATTAGTAAGGGTATTTCTAATTAAATTTTTGCTTTGTCAATAATTATCAACAATTTTTATATATTTATTTTCTTTTTATTAAACATGCACTGATAATACTTCTAGTGATAATACAATCCAGAATAATGTTTTTAAATACTTTGTGCCTTATGGTCACAGGAAATTAGTTTTTAACATTAATTCACTACCATATAATGAATACATATAATTTCATTTTTTTATTTAGAATGAAGAAAACTTGTTTCTATTTTTTTCAGCATATGAGATGGCATTTTTATTTAGTGTGTATTTTATTTTTTTCTTAACATATAATGTATTATTTGTTTTAGGGGTGCAGGCCTATGAGTCAACAGTCTAACACAATTCACAGCACTTAAGACAGCACAAACCCTTCCCAAGGTCCATCACCCAGCCACCCCATCCTTCCCACCCCTTTTCTATCCAGCAACCCTCAGTTTGTTTCCCAAGATTAGAGTTTCTTATGGTTTATCTCCCTTCCTGGTCCCATCTTGTTTCATTTTTCTCTCCCTTCCTCCCACAACCCCCTGACATACCTCTCAAATTTCTTATATCAGACAGATCATAAGATAATTGTCTTTCTCTGATTGACTTATTTTGCTTAGCATAATAACCTCTAGTTCCATCCATATCGTTGCAAATTGCAAGATTTCGTGGGTTTTTTGATGGCTGCATAGTATTCTGTGTGTGTGTGTGTGTGTGTGTGTGTGTGTGTGCGTACCTCATCTTCTTTATCCATTCATCTGTTGATGGACATCTAGACTCTTATCATAGTTTGGCTATTATGGACATTGCTGCTATAAACATTTGGGTGCACATGCCTCTTCAGATCACTACCTTTGTAGCTTTGGGGTAAATACCCAGTAGTACGATTGCTGGATTGTAGGGTAGCTCTATTTTCAACTTTTTGAGGAATCTCTGTGCTGTTTTCCAGAGTGGCTACACCATCTTGCATTCCCACCAAAAGTGTAAGAGGGTAACCCTTTCTCTGCATTCTCGCCAACAGGTGTTGTTTCCTGATTGGTTAATTTTAGCCATTTTGACTGGTGTGAGGTGGTATCTCACTGTGGTTTTGATATTGTATTTCCCTGATACCGAGTGATGTTGAGCACTTTTTTATGTGTCTGTTGGCTATTTGGATGTCTTCTTTGCAGAAATATATGATCATGTCTTCTGCCCATTTCTTCATTGGATTATTTGTTCTTTGGGTATTGAGTTTGATAAGTTCTTTATCAATTTTGGATACTAGCCCTTTATCTGATATGTCATTTGCAAATATCTTCTCCCACTCTGTCAGTTGTCTTTTGGTTTTGTTGACTGTTTCCTTTGTTGAGCAAAAACTTCTTATCTTGATGAAATCCCCAAAGTTCATTTCTGCCCTTGCTTCCTTTGCCTTTGGTGATGTTTCTAGGAAGAAGTTGCTGTGGCTGAGGTCGAAGAGGTTGCTGCTTGGGTTCTCCTCTAGGATTTTGATGGATTCCTATATCACACTGAGGTCTTTCATCCATTTTGAGTCTATTTTTGTGCATGGTGTAAGGAAATGGTCCAGCTTCATTCTTCTGCACGTGGCTGTCCAATTTTACCATCACCATTTGTTGAAGAGACTGTCTTTTTTCCATCGGAAATTGTTTCCTGCTTTGTCAAAGATTAGTTGGCCATAGAGTTGAGGGTCAATTTCTGGGCTCTCTATTCTGCTCCATTGATCTGTGTGTCTGTTTTTGTGCCAGTACCATACTGACTTGATGATTACCATCATATGTTATTTTATTCTTACTATACCAACATCCTTCTCACTCTCATGTCCTCCAACTAGTTTGGCAGTCCTTAAAGGATGGAAATTGGATCATATATTTCTATTTTCCGGTAGTGTCTAGCATAGTGCTAGAGGCATAGTAAATAATCAGTAATCATTTTTGGTCAAATAATAATAATGAAAATAAGTTCAGTTTTATATAGATCTTAGCAATTCAGCAAGAAGTAACACATCTTTTCTTACAAAAACCCAGTGACATACAAAAGCAAATATTTTCTTCCTTCTACAGATTTAAAGACTGCGATTGCACAGTTTACCAGAATTGCCTAAATTCATTTAGCTGGTAGTGGCCAAGCTGGGACTAGGAACTCCTGGGAGAGTGTCCTGTTCCATTTAAGAGCTCCCATCTCTAAATGACGCATTGTTAGTGATGATGGTATTGCTTACAAATTAAAATGAGTAATTAATTTCAGATAAGATTTAGTGAAATACTGTCCATCCTTTCATAACAGAGTGAAAATGTGAATTAAGTATCTGAAAGAGAAATCATATAAAATGTTTCAGATACCAGTGAGCCCTCTGACTATATCCAGGCATTCTGGATGGTGGAAGAGCAGGTGGTTCCAGTGGGCCTTCTGAGCCTTCAAAGCATATTGTGCTTTCCAAACTTGCTTATCACCTGCTCAATGTGCCACAAAATTACCTCACTATTGGCGAATATAGTGGTGTGAAACAATTTTGCTCTTCTAACAGAATTTTGAAAAAATATAAATCTCCTGGCACATTTTTAAATTGACATCCAAAATTCTTATTATAAGACAAATATTTATAAATGATGTAATTGCCATTGCATTGTAAGCATTGACTATTATATCACTATTATATTATATCATTGACTATTGTATCACTTTTTAGAATGTGTCCAATGGCACATACATGCAATTTCCTACTAAAATGCAATAACCTGTTTTAAAAATACAGGAGTAAGGGACACCTAGGTGGCTCAGTCGGTTAAGCCGCTGCCTTCAGCTCAGGTCATGATCCCAGAGTCCTGGGATGGAGTCCCGCATCAGGCTCCTTGGTTGGCAGGGAACCTGCTTCTCTCCCTGACTCTGCCTGCCACTCTGCCTGCTTGTACACTCAAACACTCGCTCTCCCTCTCTCTCTCTCTGACAAATAAATAAATAAATAAATAAAATCTTTTTAAAAAATACAGGAATAAGCTCTTCTTAATAGTTGGAAATTTTGTATCTCTTTCTCCGAAAACTTCTATTTTTATTCCATTTTTTCCTCTCAGAAGTCAAAATGTAAATAGGTTTATTCTTAATATTGTTGATGGACCACTTATTATATACCCTTTTAGAAAGATATGTATTGAAGGGAGACATAAGATGGCAGAGGAGTAGGAGATCCAAATTTCATCTGGTCCCAGGAATTCATTCTGAACACCTCCAAACTCAACAGGAGATTGAAGAGAATAAAAGCAGCAATTCCGTGAAGAGAAAAGCCACCACTTTCTATAAGGTAGGAAGTATGGAGATGTTAATCTGAGGTGATATACAAGAAGACAGACCATGATGGGAGAAGCTGGCTCTCAGCAAGTGAGGAAGCAGCAGAGCCCAAAATCAGAACTTTCAGAAGTCCGCTTTGTGAAAGGGTTGTCACTCCAGTGGCTAAGGAAGGAATGGAGTCCTCACTGGGACAGTGTGGTCTCAGGATCCTCAGGGTCACAGAAAGATGGGGCATGCCTGAGTGTGGCAGACCTCCCAGGTATCAAAGCAGGAAAGCCAGCTGCAAAGACAGAGCCAAGGAAGAGGCTTTCAGCTAGGGGTTGCCATAAACTAATCCATGGCACAGTCAGACCACTTCTCTTCAAGCAGGGACCCCCCAAGTGACAGATCCAAGGAGACCTCCCCTTCCTCCACCAGAAGGAGTGGTGTAGGAGCATGTTGCAGGAATCTGCTGTGTTTGGAGATTCCACGTGGGGTCACAAGCCAGAACTAAAAATGCTCAGTCACAGGCTGGGTAAGCTCAGAGTGTGGAAAGGGACCAGGGAGACAGGAGTGATTGACTGCTTTTCTCTGAGGGCTCACTGAAGAGCGGCGCCCTAAGCTCTTGGCTCCTCCGGCTGGGGATTGGGGGGCCGCCATCTTCCTTCTCCTCCTCCAAAGCTGTACATAAATCTTTCAGTGAACAAAAGCTACTGAAAGCAAACCTGAGTAGAATACCTAGCCTAACCCCTGGCAAGGGTGGTGCAATTCTGTCCGGGGCAAAGACACTTGAGAATCACTGCAAGAGGCCCCTCCCCCAGAAGATCAGCAAGAATATCCAGCCAAGAACAAGTTTACTGATCAATGAGAACTGCAAAACACCAGTGCTAGGGGACTACAGCATAGAGAATTCATGGATTTTCCCCCATGATTCCTTAGTCTTTGAAAGTTAATTTTTAAAAAATTGATTGATTGATTGATTGATTTTGAATTTTTCCTCTTTCCTATTTTAACCAACATCTTATCAATTCCTTTTTTAAAAATCTTTTTAAGTTTTTACAGTCACATTCTATCCCGTCATTATATCTAACATTATTTTTTGTATATATATAAGTTTTTCTTTTTTAAAAATTTGGGGATACAATTTCTTCTAATAGACCAAACAAAATATAGTGTATGGTTTTATTCCAGTCTCCTGCCTTATCACATTCTCTCTCTCTCTCTCTCTTTTAAATTTTTTCTTTCTTTTTTAAACTAACTTCTCATCTTATAAATTCCTTTTTTAAAAACCTTTTTAAAAAATTTTCATCTTTACAGGCATATTCCATCCCATTACATATTTACCTTATTTTTGTACATATATAGGTTTTCCTTTCATTAAAATTTTGGGAGGCAGTTTCTTCTAACAGACCAAAATACACTCAAAATCCAGTGTGTGGCTCTGTTCTATTCACCAGCATGATCATATTCTTTTTTTTTTTTCTTCTTTTCTTCTTCCCCTGTTTGTGGGTCTCTTCTGATTTTTTTAGTATATATTTTTCTGGGGTCATTGTTACCCTTTTAGCATTTTGTTCTCTCATTCATCTATTCTCTGTACAAAAGGACAAAACAGAAAAACTCACCTCAAAAAAAAAAAAAGAATAAGAGGCAGTACCGACTGCCAGGGACCTAATCAATATGAACATTTGTAAGATGTTAGAACTAGAGTTCAGAATGATGATTATAAAGATACTAGCTGGGCTTGAAAAAAGCACAGAATATAATAGAGAATCCCTTTCTGGAGAAATAAAAGAACTAAAATCTAATCAAGTTGAAATAAAAAGGTTATTGATGAGGTGCAATAAAAATGGAGGCTCTTACTCCTAGAATAAATGAGGCAGAAGAGAGAATTAGTGATATAAAGGATCAAATGATGGAGAATAAAGAAGCTGAGAAAAAGAAAGATAAACAACTACTGGATCATGAGGGTAGAATTTGAGAGGTAAGTGATGTAAGATGAAACAATATTCAAATAATTGGGATCCCAGAAGAAGAAGAAAGATAGAGAAGGGTGGAAGGTATACTGGAGAAAATTATAGCTGAGAACTTCCCTAGTTTGTACATCAAAATGCAGGAGTCAGGGAACCCCCACTCAAAATCAATAAAAATAGGTCAACCCCCATCTTCTAACAGTAAAACTTGTAAGTCTCAGAGATAATGAGAAAATCCTGAAAGCAGCTTGGAATAAGAAATCTGTAACCTACAACAGTAGAAATGTTAGATTAGCAGCAGACCTATTCACAGAAACCTGGCAGGCCAGAAAGGACTGGCATGATATATTCAGAGAAAATACAAATGAGAAAAATATGTAGCCAAGAATACTGTATCTAGCTAGGCTGTCATTAAAAATAGAAAGAGAGATAAAAAGCTTCCAGAAAAAAAAACAAAAAAAAAATAAAAGAATTTGCAAACACCAAACCAGCTCTACAGGAAATATTGAAAGGGGTCCTCTAAGCAAAGAGCCTAAAAGTAACAAGCAGAAAGGAACAGAGACAATATACAGTAACAGTCATCTTACAGGAAATACAGTGGCACTAAATTCATATCTTTCAATAGTTAACCTGAATGTAAATGAGCTAAATACCCCAATCAAGTCACAGGGTGTCAGAATGAATAAAAAATGAAGACTCATTGATATGCTGTCTGTAAGGGACTCATTTTAGACACCAACTCACCTCCAGATTTAAAGTGAGGAGGTGGAAAACCATTTACCATGCTAATGGACATCAAAACAAAGCTGGGGTAACAATCCTTATATCAGACAAATTCGATTTTAAACCAAAGACTATAATAAGAGATGAGGAAGGACACTATATCATACTTAAAGGGTCTGTCCAACAAGAAGATCTAACGATTTTAAATATCTATATCATAACATGGGAGCATCCAATTATATAAGCCAATTATAACAAAATCAAATAAACACATCTACAATAATACAATAATAGTAGGGGACTTTAAGACCCCCCCCTTCACTGAAATGGACAGATCATCTAAGCAAAAGATCAGAGCAAGGAAATGAAGGCTTTAAATGACACACTGAACCAGATGGACATCACAGATATATTCAGAACATTCCATCCCAAAGCAACAGAATATACATTCTTCTCTACTGCATGTGGAACATTCTTCAAAATAGATCACATCCTGGGTCACAAATCAGATCTCAACTGGTACCAGAAGATTAGGATCATTCCCTGCATATTTTCAGACCACAGTGTTTTGAAACTAGAACTCAATCACAAGAAGAAAGTTGGAAAAAACTCAAATACATGGTGGCTAAAGAACATCCTACTAAAGAATGAATGGGTCAACCAGGAAATTAAAGAAGAATTGAAAAAATTTGTGAAAACAAATGAAAATGAAAGTACAACTGTTCAAAATCTTTGGGATGCAGCAAAGTTTGTCCTAAGAGGAAATTATATAGCAATAAAAGCCTTTCTTAAGAAACAAGAAAGATCTCAAATTCACAACCTAACACTACACCTAAAGGAGCTGGGAAAAGAACAGCAAATAAAGCCTAAACCCAGCCCAAGAAGAGAAATAATAAAGATCAGAGCAGAAATCAATGAAATAGAAACCAAAAGAATAGTAGAAGAGATCAACAAAACTAGGATCTGGTTCTTTGGAAGAATTAATAAGATTGATAAGCCCCTGGCCAAACTTATCAAAAAGAAAAGAGAAAGGACCCAAATTAATAAACTCACGAATGAAGGAGGAGAGATCACAACCAAAACCAAAGAAATACAAACAGTTATAAGAACATATTATGAACAACTATACACCAGCAAATTTGACAATCTGGAAGAAAAGGATGCATTCTTAGAAACATATACACTACCAAAACTGAACCAGGAATAAACAGAAAACCTGAACAGACCCATGAACAGCAAGGAAATTGAAGCAGTCATCAAAAATCTCCCAACAAAGAAGAGCGCAGGACCAGATGGCTTCCCAGAGGAATTCTAACAAATATTTAAAGAATTAGTACCTATTCTCCTGAAACTGTTCCAAAAAATAGAAATGGAAGGAAAACTTCCAAACCCATTTTATGAGGCCAGCATTATCTTGATCCCAAAACCAGACAAAGACCCCATCAAAAAGGAGAATTACAAACCAATATCCTCGATGAACATGGATGCAAAAATTCTCACCAAAATACTAGCCAGTAGGATCCAACAGTACATTAAAAGGATTATTCACCATGACTGGTTTTGGGATCAAGATCAAGGTATCCTCCCCAATGTCTATCACCCAGCCACCCTATCCCTCCCACCCTTCTCCTCTCCAGCAACCCTCAGTTTGTTTCCTGAGACTAAGAGTCTCCTATGATTTATCTCCCTCCCTGGCCCCATCTTGTTTCATTTTTCTCTCCCTTCCCCCCACAACTTCCTGTCCTGCCTCTCAAATTTCTTATATCAGAGAGCTCATATGATAATTGTCTTTCTCTCATTGACTTATTTTGCTTAGCATAATACCCTCTAGTTCCAGCCACATCATTGCAAATGGCAAGATTTTGTGGGGTTTTTGATGGCTGCATAGTATTCCATTGTGTGTGTATATCACATCTTTTTTATCCATTCATCTGTTGATGGACATCGAGGCCCTTTCTGTAGTTTGGCTATCGTGGATATTGCTGCTATAAACCATTGGAGGGTTGCTGGAGAGGAGATGCGTGGGAGGGATAGGGTGGCTGGGTGGACATTGTTGCTATAAACCAACTGAGGGTTACTGGAGGGGAGGAGGGTTGGAGGGGATAGGGTGGCTGGGTGATGGACATTGGGCAGGGTGTGTTCTATGGTGAGTGCTGTGAATTGTGTAAGACTGATATTCACAGACCTGTACCTCTGAAACAAATAATACATAATATGTTAATAAAAAATAACACATGATAAAAAGCAATACTGCTGGCTTGACATTCATCTTGCTCATTTTCTTATTCAATAAGAAAGAACATTCCCTGGCTACCACCATATGATTTTAAAAGATCATTCTGGCATATTTGTTGATATGGATATGGTGACAATATTCTGATTGATATGTCCTAAAAAACAAACAAACAAACAAACAAACCAGCCTCAACAAAAGAGGTCAAGGGGAAAGATGTGAGAGAGGATGGAGTAAGGAATGAGACACCAAGAGAAATGGCTGAGGTAGAATACAATGTCAGTCCAGTTCATGGTGCCATTACAAAAGCAATTTGTCCTTAGAAATGATCTTCCTTTCCTTTTTCTTTCTCCTCCCTACTCTAGATTCCTTAGGTACCCACTGACCTTATTTGTCTTCTAGCTGTCTAAATGTCCCCACTACTCACACTTAATGTGCTAAATTAATCAACTTTCTTCTCTGAGCCCCATTAAAAAAAGTTTATCCTCTCAATGAAGTTTACTTCAGCTAGGTGTTACATGGAAAGGACTCTGATTTTACTAACACTAAAATGGCAGTCTTCAAACAACTCCAAGTATACATGTACTTCAAAAGTTGTTAAGATACTTGAAGAGCAATTGAGAAAGTTTACATAACTACATAAGGAATTTTTTTAAAAGACTTTCATTTATTTATTTGAGAGTGAGCCAGAAGAGCACAAGGGGTGGGAGGAATGGGGGGAGGGAAACAGAGGCAGAGGGAGAAGCTGACTTCCCACTGAGGAAAGAGCCAAATGTAGCTCTGGATCTTGGGATCGTATGACCTGAGTTGAAGGCAGACACTCAACTGACTGAGCCACCCACGTACTCTTATTTCTCTACTTTTAGTTCCAGAAAACAGGTAACAGAAAAATGTAGTTAAAGAAATTAACTGCTCTACCAAAAAGAAAGCTATTAGTGCCTGACTGCCTCACCTATGGAAAAGTTCAAGTAATACTATTCATGCCATTGATAGCTGAACTTAGTGACTCAATAAATCATAAGTTTAAAATGTAAAGCAAATTATATTGCTAGTAATTTTTAAGACATGAAGAGATAAATAAGGAGAGGGAATTGGATTGAAAGAATCTTAAGTGAGTCAGCACAGTGATGTCTCATGTGCAAAGTACTATGGGGAAAGGAGTCGATACTCCAAATACATTTGGAGATTATACATTTAGACAGCCCTGATCATCTTGCAATGACCTATTCAGCAGCACTTATATTCTGAGAGGCACATAGATTCATGTAACTACTTATCAGCCAATTCCTTTCATAAATATAGACTCAGACCAGACACTTGTTATTCCTACCAAGATGCTTTAAGTAATCACCTGGTGAAAATCAATAGGAGATATTAGCTCACATTTGGACGTGTTTGCAAAATAATCACTCTTCATTTTTCAGTATAATCTGGGAGAAAGAAAGCCACATGAATTTTGATATACCTTAAATTTATGTTTAAATGCTAAAACATGTTTTATTTATTTTCTAATATAACATTTGACTGCCCTCCAAGAGAGGACATGGTCACAAATGGAGCTTTTCTTGATTCAAATGATGATTACAAATATCATTCATTTTATCAAAACATCCTCAATGATGAAGTATGAAGTATGATTTCCTCCTGTACTTATTACCTCAAATATCTTTCCCCCTCATTTGACAGTAGCTATATGTATTTTTTTTAAGATTTTACTTATTTATTTGAGAGAGAGAGAATGAGCAGAGAGAACAGCAGAGGAAGAGAGAGAAGCAGGCTCCCCACTGAGCAGGGAGCCCAACATGGGGCTCAATCCCAGGACCCTGAGATCATGACCTGAGCCAAAGGCAGACGCTTAACCAACTGAGCCACCCAGGTGCCCCTGACAGTAGCTATAAAGAGCAAACTTTCCTTTTTACCACCATGTATTTTGCTGTTTTTAGTTACCAATAAATTAGGAAATCAGGGTATCACCGATAATTTTTATGAGAAAGTCATCATAAATTATACCAGTATTTCCAACTCAAATATATAACTACAGAGTTTTTTTACTTCTTTGATTTTATGTTTTTATCTCTTTATCTTATACTAAAAATACTCATTTAGTAATGATGTTAACATTATTTATTACTGTTATCTTACTATATATTATATACACATACCACACATATATAAATGTTGGTTCAAAATAACAGTACTTGGGTGCCTGGATGGCTCAGTTGGTTAAGTATCTACCTTAGGCTAAGGTCATGACCTGGAATCTAGCCCCAGGTTCCAGCTGGCTCCCTGCTCAACAGTCAGTCTGTTTCCTCTCTTTCCCTCTGCTCCTCCCCCCACTCTTGTGCTCTCAAATAAATAAATCTTGAAAAAAATGACAATATTAATATTATTATTATTACAATATTATTACCAAAGGCAGTTTATATTTTTTTTGCAGTTTGTTTCAGCCATAGTATATATTCCACTAGCAGTGTGTAGTCAAATTATTCTGTTCTAAAATTACTTGAAATCAATTCCTCTTAATATGACTAAGCCAGCAATGCAGAAGTAGGTATGTTAGGTTTCATTTTACTTGTGATTTTAGGGACTTTTTTCTTTAATTCTCTCATAATTTCATAAAACAACATTTCAGTGGTTAGGCTGAGTTCAATCTACAAAACCATGTATATTTGGAAGTTTCTAGTTTCTATCCCTACTGTCTCTATCCTCTTCCTTCCTTCGCACTAAATATTTTTATTAATTTCTGGTTTACCCTTCCATTTTTCTTCTTTTCTTAAGCTTTATTTTCAAATAATTTTCAGTTTTCAAAAAAGTTGCAAAGATAGCAGAGAGAGGTCTATATCCCCTTCATCAAGCTTTCCCCAATGTTGACGTCTCAAATAATCATTGTAAATCTATCAAAAATGAGAAATTAATAACTGGCACAACACTAGCAACTAAATTACAGACTTTTACTCATATTTCACTAGTTTTTTCATTAACATCCTCTTTCTGTTCCAGGACATAATCCAGGATATTTCAGTTCATTTAGGCCATTTTTAGAAAAGTAAGGTAGCTAGCATATATTTTTTATTTTACATTTATTCGTATATCTCTTTCTTAGATAAAAGGTGGAATACTATAAACATTTGTCTTCTTTTTCTTTTTTAAATTAATAGTATACCCTGAAAATTATTCCACAGTGGTATATATAACTATTCTTCATTCCTTTTAATACTAGCTTGTATTCTATTGTATAAGTATGCTATAGTTTAATCTCATCCATACACAAATATTTTAGCTATTCAATACTAAACTTAATCATTGTGGAGAACTTTTTGGAATAAAATGCTAAATTTCTAAAACACAGTCATGTCTACAGCCTAATGATTAAAAAATCTAAGTGTAAGTGATCACATGGCTAAACCATAGAAAAGAAGTTGATACCACAAGCATCACTACTGAACAAGTACAAGTAGCATATTTTAACTCTTTCTTTTACTGAACATGGATCTCATCTTAGAATGTTTCTAAATCCAAAAATAAAATGCATAAAAGTAAAAATAAAACCAATTATAATGGAATGCACATACCAAATCACTAAATAAATCTGTGAAATAGTAATATGTGTGCATCTTTATTTATGCATTCAATAACAAGATCTAGTAGCAGTCTAATAACTATCAATTCAAAGTAATCACAAATATAAATCATGTTTCAAACTTTCTGTAAATTTTATAATGTGACATGAAAATATTTGTTACTCCTATTGGTGACAAATTCTCGTATTAGTTTTGCTAATATTGTTGTGGTTTGTAGTTTACATTTTTAATTGAAGGAAATATGAAATTTCAGTTAAAGATAAATGAAAATAAAGACATAACTGTTCCTCATTCAAGTTCACAGAACCCCCCTTTTTCCCATAGACCCCAAGTTACAAAGCTCTGTCAAAATGTCAAGAAAGAACAATGGAAAAAAAAATTACCTAGGTAGTTTGCTAGTTTGCTATTTTAAGAAAAACAGGAAATTAATGTTTATTGAATATCCATTATTTTTCAGGATGATAGATGAGGGTACAGGATGGATAGACAAATACACACACACATACACATATATGTATATATACACAAAGTTCTATTATATACACACACACACCTATGTATGTATGTGTATGTATATATGTATGTATAAACATACGTATAATGAAGCTGAATCCCCACAAAACCCAATGAGTCCAATAGAAGTTTAGTAACTTTTCCATTAGTAAGGACAGAGCCAGAAGTCAAGATTTGTATGATGTCCACTATCTCATGAAGCCCTATATAGCAACATACCAGGAATATTTGCCCTTTAATAGAGAAAGTCTACAGGAAACTGTTAGAAAGAAGAGAAGCAGAGAGAGAAAGAATTGCTCTTGTGGTAAAATTTCAGATGAGAAATTATCTGGAAACGATATTCTTCTGTGTTTATTCTTTTCTTAAAATCCCTCAGATCACTTTGCTATTCTATACATGTGTAAGATCAGCCTCACATACTACCTTTGATTATCTTCCATGAGAGTGCATTCTCTATTGCCAACACTCCTGGAATATTTCAGTTAGAGGAATGAAATACATATAGAACAATAAGGTAGCTTTTGAAGATCTCTCTTAGTAATCACTGCCATGTTTTAGTCACTTTAGGTTGTTCCTTACTACTATGTTAGAGTAAGGTTGTATATTTAGAGCTCAGAGATCCCAAATGGTGAAACTTGAAAAGTTGGCATTCTATAAGACAGGACTGGATAAACAGTGAGTGTTGGTATGCAGGCATGTGATTAATCTCTCCTGGCTATTGCTGATTCAGCACACACTTGATCTCATAGGCACAGTCACATGTCTACTCCCAGCTCATGTTCCAGAAGTGAATGCCTGACATGAACATCCCACCTGAGATTTCCAACTGGTGCAGTACTGGATGATAAGACATCAGCCTTATCAAGAAATATCCACATATCCTCATTAAAGCTAGTTCACTAAATTAATGCTACTAATCCATTGGGTTATAAGCACCAACAATTTTGAATAACCTCACAGTCTTCATTTTTTCATTGCTTACAACACCATTTTAGCAGCCAAAATGTTTGCATAATAGGTGTTTTGCAGACAGCTTCATTTCATATTTGAAATTTTTAAGTCCATGAAGTGCTTATCCTGGGGGAAAAAAAACTTTGTCCTAGGCTGATTATGTATCCAAATTGAACTATAGCCTGTTGACTTCAGCCTTTGCGTATAAAAGGGAGAAAACTCTAGGGAAAAAAGCCAAGTTCTATCCACTGGCCAAGTCAAAACGAGTAGTCCCAGAGCTAGTCATCACAGAAAGTCTGCCTGCCAAATGCTTTACACTCTTTTCTTTGGCTGATGTTCATAGCTTGAGTTTGTTCCAAGACACATGGCCTCATGTCAGTAGCTCACCCTACTACTCACTAACCTTCTGCACAGATCACCTCCTCTACTTCATCAGCATTATACTTCCTTGTCCCCTGTGGTAGATTGTCTGTAGGAATGGCCACAATACCCCTCATCTCATATTCCCTTTTGTAGTGTAACTCTGCCCCTCTTCCCATCAAGAGATGGAATCTATTTCCCTTCTGCTTAAATCTGGGCTGGCCCTATGACTTGCTTTGGCCAGCAGAATGCAGTAGAAGTAATACCATGTGACTTCAAGGACAAGGCCTTCAGAGGCCTTACAGTTTTCATGTTTTTCTCTCTTGGAACACTGAGACTACCACACATTAAAGAAGTCTAATCTCACCAAATGGAGGATAAGGCCATATGAAGGAGGACCAAGGTGCCTCAGCTGACTGCTAACATCAACTGCCAGAAGTATCTTGGGCCTCCAGCCTCAATCAAATCATCATAAAAATGCAATCATGTGATCCCAGTCAAACCATCCCAGTGGTTTGATTTAGTTTAAATTGGTTTGATTTAGTTTAAATCCCAGTGGTTTTAAACTACTAAGTTTTGTGGGGACATGTTACACAGCAATAAATAACTGAAGTCGAAGAGGTTGCTGCCTGTGTTCTCCTCAAGGATTTTGATGGATTCCTTTCTCACATTGAGGTCCTTCATCCATTTTGAGTCTATTTCCGTGTGTGGTGTAAAAATGGTCCAATTTCATTTTTCTGCATATGGCTGTCCAATTTTCCCAACACCATTTATTGAAGAGGCTGTCTTTTTTCCATTGGACATTCTTTCCTGCTTTGTCGAAAATTAGTTGACCATAGAGTTGAGGGTCTATTTCTGGGCTTTCTATTCTGTTCCATTGATCTATGTGTCTGTTTCTGTGCCAGTACCATGCTGTCTTGATGATGACAGCTTTGTAATAGAGCTTGAAGTCCGGAATTGTGATGCCACCAACTTTAGCTTTCTTTTTCAATATTCCTTTGGCTATACGAGGTCTTTTCTGGTTCCATATAAATTTTAAAATTATTTGTTCCATTTCTTTGAAAAAGATGGATGGTACTTTGATAGGAATTGCATTAAATGTGTAGATTGCTTTAGGTAGCATAGACATTTTCACAATATTTATTCTTCCAATCCAGGAGCATGGAACATTTTTCCATTTCTTTGTGTCTTCCTCAAATTCTTTCATGAGTACTTTATAGTTTTCTGAGTATAGATTCTGTGCCTCTTTGGTTAGGTTTATTCCTAGGTATCTTATGGTTTGGGGTGCAATTGTAAATGGGATTGACTCCTTGATTTCTCTTTCTTCTGTCTTGTTGTTGGTGTAGAGAAATGCAACTGATTTCTGTGCATTGATTTTATATCCTGACACTTTACTGAATTCCTGTACAAGTTCTAGCAGTTTTGGAGTGGAGTCTTTTGGGTTTTCCACATATAGTATCATATCATCTGCGAAGAGTGATAGTTTGACTTCTTCTTTGCCGATTTGGATGCCTTTGATTTCCTTTTGTTGTCTGATTGCTGAGGCTAGGACTTCTAGTATTATGTTGAATAGCAGTGGTGATAATAGACATCCCTGCCGTGTTCCTGACCTTAGCGGAAAAGCTTTCAGTTTTTCTCCATTAAGAATGATATTTGCGGTGGGTTTTTCATAGATGACTTTGATGATATTGAAGTATGTGCCCTCTATCCCGACACTTTGAAGAGTTTTGATCAGGAAGGGATGCTGTACTTTGTCAAATGCTTTTTCAGCATCTATTGAGAGTATCATATGGTTCTTGTTCTTTCTTTTATTGACGTGTTGTATCACATTGATTGATTTGCAGATGTTGAACCAACCTTGCAGCCCTGGAATAAATCCCACTTGGTCATGGTGAATAATCCTTTTAATGTACTATTGAATCCTACTGGCTAGTATTTTGGTGAGAATTTTCACATCTGTGTTCATCAAGGATATTTGTCTGTAGTTCTCTTTTTTGATGGGATCCTTGTCCGGTTTTGGGATCAAGGTGATCACAATGGAATACTATGCAGCCATCAAAAGAAATGAAATCTTGCCATTTGCGATGACGTGGATGGAACTAGAGGGTATCATGCTTAGCGAAATAAGTCAAGCAGAGAAAGACAACTATCATATGATCTCTCTCATATGAGGAAGTGGAGATGCAACATGGGGGCTTAAGGGGGTAGGAAAAGAATAAATGAAACAAGATGGGATTGGGAGGGAGACAAACCATAAGTGACTCTTAATCTCACAAAACAAACTGAGGGTTGCTGTGGGGAGGGGGGTTGTGAGAAGGAGGGTGGGGTTATGGACATTGGGGAGGGTATGTGCTTTGGTGAGTGCTGTAAACCTGGCGATTCACAGACCTGTACCCCTGGGGATAAAAATATATTATATGTTTATAAAAAATAAAAAAATTTAAATAAATAAATAAATAAATAACTGAAAAACTCTCTTTAGTAATCCTTCCTCAGCAACAGTCATCCAGCATCAAATCTTTTGTTCAACAGACAAAAAATCTTATCAACACCTTTTTTTCACATAATGGTTGTTTTTCATGCCAAATTATGGACAATCCAAAGATAGCAATATGGCCTATATCTTAGGAGATTCCTACATATAGCTAACTAGAAATAAATAAGTGACAGAAAACACTGAGTGCTTAAGATAGGAATAAGAAATATAATATAGGTATTAAAGTAAGGAAGACCTAGACTGTCAACTTCACAGCTCATGTTACCAATGCAGAAAACAGATTATTTACCAAGCTCTATAAGCTCTATATGCTATATATGCTCTTCATGCTGTATTTATGAGATTCTATATGCTCTATATGCTCTTCATGCTATATTTATATATAGCATAAATGGCAAGCAAAATTTGGGGGCAGAAGGTATAGTGTTTTAATCAGATTCTCAAACAAGTCTTTTGACACCTTCCCTAAACCCTCCAAAAAAAAAAAAAAAAAGAGAGAGAGAGAGAGAAACACTGATTTATAGAAAATAAAATGCCACTTAAAAACGTTTTTTTTTTAAATTACCATCTATTTAAATGCTTTACTTGAAAAGCAATAACTCATTTATTTCAGGAAAATTTATTAATTTTTCAAGGGCTAAACCAACATGAAAGGGCACCTTTCACACAAATAACAAGCACACGAATTATGCAATCAGAACATCTGGAATCCGGAAGATCTAATGCTTAAAAACAAATTTTTACAAGGACTTCCCTTCCAGGAAGGTGGAGTAGATGCACTTTTCCCTATTCCTCTCACTAACTACAATACAAAACCCTTAATATTATATATAAAGCAAATATAAGAAGACTACAAGGTGAAGAAGAAGGCAGGTGGGCTAGGAACCTCGGGACCCAAGTAACAACATGGTGGTGGGTTCCTACTTTTTCTTTTTGCCTCATATATTCCAGACTTGGAGCTGAAGAAGTCAGCAACCCAGAAACACTGATGAATAAAACAGACATAAACAACAACAGCAGCCTGCTGTTTAACCAAAAGTCCAGGAAAGGAGCAGTCTAAGACAAAAAAAAAAAAATGTTTAAAAAATAAACATCACACAAAATAGGAACCACAGAAGAAACTGACCCCACCCTCACCCTTACCTCCAACCCCACCAGCAAAGGACAAGTGAGGACCCTAGTCTTCCACCAGGCTGGAATACCCCAGGCTGGAATAAGGCATCCTAATACTCACTTACTTACCAGAGAAGTAGGGAACTGGGACATTCATCCCTCTGGAGAGTAATGAGCCAGGCTCTCATGCACACATACCCAGGGTGTCAGTGGAGACAATGTGGGGAGCATGGACTTCAATCCCCACCCAACAGTAACAGGATACCCCTCTCTCTTCCTACTAGAGTGGTATCAGAGGAACCTAGATGGAAGTAAGGGATTTACACCACTCTCCAGGAGAAATGAGGCCACTCCCTTTCTCTGTGTGTTGTCAGTGGTGGTCAGATAGAGAGCAGTAAGGAGGCTTCCCATCCAGGAAAATATCCGTGAAGATCTATGGTGAGCTGGAACTTCCATTCCTGCCCACTAGTAGTAAGGAGTATTCTCCCTTGAGTAACAAAGGAGCCAGAGTAAATAACCTAGATGGTGTGCTATCTTCACCTTCACTGATATTAAGGAGGTGGCACCCCGCCTTCCCTTGGTGTCAGAGAAAACCACTTAAAATTTAAATAAGATCTAGAATCTCTCTTTTTTTTAAAAAAATTTATTAAGTAGGCAGAGCAGCAGGCAGACAGAGAGAGAGAGAGAGAAAGAGAGAGGAAAGCAGGCTCCTTGCTGAGCAGAGAGCCTGATGTGGGGCTCGATCCCAGGACCCTGAGATCATGACCTGAGCCCAAGGCAGACGCTTAACTAAGAGCCACCCAGGTGCCCCAGATCTAGAATCTCTCTCTTTTTTTTTTTTAAGATTTTATTTATTTATTTGACAGAGAGAGATCACAAGTAGGCAGAGAGGCAGGCAGAGAGAGAGAGGAGGAAGCAGGCTCCCTGCTGAGCAGAGAGCCCGATGTGGGACTCGATCCCAGGACCCTGAGATCATGACCTGAGCTGAAGGCAGCGGCTTAACCCACTGAGCCACCCAGGTGCCCCAGATCTAGAATCTCTTAACATACCAAAATATCCAGGTTTCAACTGGCAATCAGTTATTATACCAAGAACCAGGAAAATCTAAAACAGACTAAAAAAGTATAGTCAACAGATCCCAATATAAAGATGATAGCAATCCTAGAATTACCTAACAAAGATTTTAAAACAGCCATAATAATAAATAAAACAGCCATAATAAAAAATACACTCAAAACAAAATAGAAAGTCCTAACAAAGAGAAAGTCCTAGCAAAGAATAGAAGATATAAATAAGAACCAAATGGATGGTTGAGTAATATTCCATTGTGTGTGCATATATATTTATATACAGCAGGGCAGGTGGCAGGGATGGCAGCAGCTCTGGTGGGGGGCAGCAGGAAGCTGGGTGCCACAGTGGCCTCTCCTCCCACTTCAAGCAATGGTACATGTGAGAGGCCAGGGCCTCTCTCCCTCTCCCAGTCCCCACCCTGGCACAGCCTCCTTGTGGCCAGAGCCAAGGGCATCCTGTGATGTGTTGTTAAAATTATGAATCGGATTTTTATGATGATGAAAATGATTTTACCAGCAGAAGGATTTTTTTTAAAGTTTTCTTTGTTTGTTTGCTTGTTTGTTTAAATAACCTAAGCATGAAAAGCAAAAATATCCCTTCCGGAGTCTCAGAAGCTGAAAAGTTAAGATAAGAAATAAAAAAATTTTTAAAATGGGGCTCCTGGGTGGCTCAGTCATTAAGAATATGCCTTCGGCTCAGGTCATGATCCCAGGGCCCTGGGACTGAGCCCCACATTGGGCTCCCTGCTCAGTAGGAAGCATGCTTCTCCCTCTCCAACTCCCCCTGCTTGTGCTTCCCCTCTCGTTGTCTCTCTCTCTGTCAAATAAAAAAATCTTTAAAAAATTCTATTAAAATATCTATAGATATAGATATAAATATAGATATATAGATATAAAGATACATATCTCACATCTTCTTTATCCATTCTTCAGTTGATGGACTTTTAGGCTCCCTCCATAATTTGGCTATTGTTGATAATGCTACTATAAACATTGCTGTGCACGTGCTCCTTTGAATCAGTATTTTTGTATCCTTCGCATAAATACTTAGTAGTTCAACTGCTGGGTCATAGGGTAATTGTATGTTTAACTTTTTGAGGAACCTCCATAATATTTTCCAGAATGGCTGCACCAGTTTGCACTCTTACAAACAGTGTAAGGGGGTTCCCATTTTTCTTCACCCCTGCAAGCACCTATGGTTTCCTGTGTTGTTCATTATAGCCATTTTGACAGGTGTGAAGTGATATCTCATTGTGGTTTTGATTTGTATTTCCCTGATGATGAGTGATGTTAAGCATCTTTTCATGTGTCTGCTAGCTATCTGAATGTCTTCTTTGGAATTTTAAACTGAAAAATACAACAACTGAAATAAAAAAAAAAAAAAAAAACCACTCAGTGGATGAGCTCAACATCAAAATGGAGACCAAAAAAACCCAGTGAGCTGTAAGATAAAATAATAGAAATTACCTAATTTGAACAACAGAAAGAAAATAGACTATAAAAAATTAACATAGTTAAGGGACCTGTAGAACTATAACAAATGATCAAACATTTATGTTTTAGAGTCCCTGGAAGGTATGAAGAAAGAGTGTGGGACTTCTGAAGAAATAACAGTTGACTGACAACTGTTTGGCAAAATACATAAGCCTGAAGATTGAAGAAAGTGAAAATATTCCCATCCAGGATAAACCCAAGGAAATCTACACCAATTATGCATGACAGCCAGACTTTGAACAAAGTAAAGAAAAGGTCCCGAAAGCAACAAAAAAAGAAACACTTTAGCTATAAGGGAAAAACAATCCAAATGATAGTGGATTAGTAATAAACCATGGCAGCCAGAAGGAAGTAAGCCATACCATTTTTAAAGAACTGAAAGAAAAGAACTGTCAACCCCAAATCCTTTATCTAATGAAAATATCTGTCAAAAGTAAAGTAGAAATCAAGCCTTTTTCAGATGAAGAGAAACTAAGAACTGATCATCAGTAGACCTACTCTAAAAGTTTTCTAAACAGAAAAGAAACGATAATGGGAATGCAAGCTGGTACAGCCACTCTGGAAAACAGTCAGAGATTCCTCAAAAAGTTGAAAATAGAGCTATGCTACAACCCAGCAATTGCACTACTGGGTATTTACCCTGAAGATACAAAGGTAGTGATCCAAAGGGGCACCTGCACCCCAATATTTATAGCAGCAATGTCCACAACAGCCAAACCATGAAAGAGACCAGATGCCCATTGATAGGTGAATGGATAAAGAAGATGTGGTGTATATATATGACGGAATATTACACAGTCATCAAAAAATGAAATCTTGCCATTTCCAACTATGTGGATGGAACTGGAGGGTATTATGCAAGAGAACTAAGTCAATAGGAGAAAGACAATTATCATATGATCTCACTGATACATGGAATTTGAGAAACAAGGCAGAGGATCATACGGGAAGAGAGGAAAAAAATGAAACAAAATGAAACCACAGAGGGAGACAAACCACAAGAGACTCTTGATCTCAGGAAACGTCTGAGTGTTGCTGGAGTGGAGGGGCTGGGGGAGCTGGCATGGCTGGGTGATAGACACTGGGGAGGGGATATGTTATGGTGAGCACTGTGTATTGTGTAAGTCTGATGAATCACAAATACTCACAAGATTGTGCAACTATAACCACTATGTAATCATAGAATATCTTCATCATTCCCCTCAAAACTGAGTGAGTACCCGTTATCAGTCATTCCCCATTCTTCCCTTTGCCTAGTCCTTCTTAACTACTAATCAACTTTCTGATTTGCCTATTCTGAGCATTTTATGTAAATGAAATCATACAATATGTCACCTTTTATATCTGACATGCTTTACTTGGCATTATGTTTTCAAAGTTCATTCATGTTGTAGCAAATAACATACTTAGCCCCATTTTACAGCTGAATAATATTCCATTCTATGTATATACCACATTTTGTCCATTCATCAGATGATGACCTTTAGGTTCTTTTACTTTTTTGGCTATTACAAATAATGCTGCCTTGAGCATTTGTTTACACATTTTGTGCAAAAATATGTTTTTAAGTCTCTTGGTTTTATACTTATGTATGGAAATTGCAAGATCATATGATAACTATATGTATTTGAGAAACTGCTATATTGCTTTCTGAAGCAACTGTACCATTTTACATTTCAGCCAACAATGTTCCAGTCTTTCCACATTCTGGTCAACACTTGGTGTTGTCTGGTTTTTTAAAAATTCTAGCTGTGCTAGTGAGTATGAAATGGTATCTCATTGTGGTTTTGATTTATCTTTCCCTAGTGACTAACGACGTTGAACAACTTCTAATCTGCACATTGGCTATGTGTATATCTCATCTGGAGAAATGTCTAGTCAGATCACTGTGCATTTAAACAACTGAGTTATTTGTCTTTTTATTGTTGAGTTTTAAGAGTTATTGATATATTCTGGATAATAAACTGTTATCAGATTTAAAAAAGAAACATATGAAATAAATTGAGCCTATAAAATTTTTTAAAAAGGAAAGGAAAGAATAGAAAAGAAAAGGGAACCTTGAAACATCAGGAAGGAAAAAAGAACCTAGTAAGCAAAAACATGAATAAACACAACTCTTCCTTTTAGGTTTCTTAAATTACATATGATAGTTGAAGCAAAAGGTATACTACTCTCTGATGTGATTCAAAATGTATGTACAGGAAATATTTAAGACAATTATACTGCAAATGAGGGAGGGTAATTATATTGTAAATGAGGGAGGTAAGATTTCTATACTTCATTCAAACTGGTAAAATGATGCCATCAGTAGACTGTGATGACCAATGTATATGTAATATAATATCTAAATTATTTAAGAAACTAAACAAAGAGAGACACTCAAAAACACAATAGGATATAATAGAAAGGAACAAATTTTTAATTAAATGCAACAAGCTGGGCGTATGTCCATAGGATTATGCTGAGTGAAATAAGAGATCTCTAAATGTTATAAACTATGTTTTTCCATTTATATAGCATTAGATGTATAATAAAATCATAGAAATGGAGAACAGATTAATGGTTGCCAGAGGTTAAGGAGGCATAAAGGGTAGGAAGATATGACTATCATATGGCTATTAAAAAGAACAGCAGAAAATTTTATGGTAATGGTAATGGTCTATGTCTTCCCTGTATCAATGTCAATATCCTGATTGTGATACTGAACGCTAGTTTTCTAAGAGGTTACCATTGAGCAAAAGGGTGTAAAAAGTACACAGTATCTCCCTGTATTATTTGCGACCATTACATGTGGATCTACAATTATTTCAGAATAAAAGTTTAATTTTAAAATTCCACAAAGGTGAACAAAAATAAATAAATTCTTCTTGAAGAGTTACTATAGTCTTTTAGTTTACTTCTCCTTCTGAGCCAAATTCAATATCATCATTGACTGAAATTTTATGTAAAGTCCTCAGATTCATATAAAACTAGGCATACTTGGCTAAAGTAAGAATAAGACAGTAGCAAACAAATTTTAAGTCTTCAGACTAAATTCTATCTCTTCAACCCTCATTGAAATTTATCTATTTATCTATTTATTTATTTATTTATAATGAACATATAATGTATTTATTGTTTCAGGGGTAACAGTTGCATGAGTCATCAGTGTTATATAATACCCAGTGCTAATTACAACACATATCCTCACCACTGTCCATAACCCAGTTACCCCATCCCCTATTCCCCGTCCCCTCCAGTAACCCTAATTATGTTTCCTGAGATTAAGAGTCTCTTATGTTTCCCTCTGTGGTTTCATTTTGTTTCATTTTTTCCTCTCTTCCCCTATGATCCTCTGCCTTGTTTCTCAAATTCCATGTATCAGTGAGATCATATGATAATTGTCTTTCTCCTTTTGACTTAGTTCTCTTGCATAATACCCTAATTTAATTTTTTGATGGCTGTGTAATAAATATTCCTTCATATATATACCAACATATATATATATATATATATATATATATATATATATATATATATCTCACATCTTTTTTATCCATTCGCCTGTTGATGGACATCGGGACTCTTTCATGGTTTGGCTATTGTGGACATTGCTGCTATAAACATTGGGGTGCAGGTGCCCTTTTGGATCACTACCTTTGTATCTTTGGGGTAAATACCCAGTAGTGCAATTAATGGGTTGTAGTGTAGCTCTATTTTCAACTTTTAAAAAAAATTTTATTTATTTATTTGAGAGAAGCAGAGATAGCGACAAAGAACATGAGTGGGGAGGAGAGGGAGAAGCAGTCTTTCCACTGAGCAATGAGGCCAATGTGCGATTCGATCCCAGGAGCCCGGGATCATGACTTGAGCCAAAGATGCTTAATGGACTTAACCAATTTTCAACTTTTTGAGGAACCTCCATACTGTTTTCCAGAGGGGCTGCACCAGTTTGCATTCCCACAAAAAGTGTAGGATGGTTCTCTTTCTCTCCATCTCCACCAAAATCTGTCATTTCCTGACTTGTTAATTTTAGCCATTCTGACTGGTGTGAGGTGGTATCTCATTGCGGTTTTGATTTGTATTCCCTGATGTCAATTGATGTGGAGCATTTTCTCATGTGTCTGTTCGCTATTTGTATGTCTTCTTTGAAGAAATGAAGAGATGTCTGTTCATCTCCTCTACCCATTTCTTGACTGGATTATTTGACTTCTGGGTGTTGACTTTGATAAGTTCTTTATACATTTTGGATACTAGGCCTTTATCTGTTAAGACATTTGTAAATACCTTCTCATATTCCATAGGTTGTCTTTTAGTTTTGTTGACTGTTTCCCTTGCTGTGCCAACCTTTTTATCTTGATGAAGTCCCAACAGTTCATTTTTGCTTTTGTTTCCCTTGCCTTTGAAGACCTGTCTAGCAAAGAGGTGGCTGCCTTTGCTCTACTCTAGAATTTTGATGGATTCTTATCTCACATTTAGGTCTTTTATCCACTTTGAGTTTATTTTTGTGTATGGTGTAAGAAAATAGTCCAGTTTCATTCTTCTGCATGTGGCTGTCATATTTTCCCAACACAATTTGTTGAAGAGACAGTCTTTTTTCCATTGGGTATTCTTTCCTGCTTTGTTAAAGATTACTTGACCACAGAGTTGAGGGTCCATTTCTGATCTATTCTGTTCTGTTCTATGTGTCTGTTTTTGTGCCAGTACTGTACTATCTTGATGATCAGCTTTGTAACATAGCTTGAAGTCCAAAATTTTGATGCCACCAGCTTTGGTTTTCTTTTCAACATTCCTCTGGCTATTCGGGGTCTTTTCTGGTTCCATACAAATTTTAGGACTATTTGTTCCAGTTCTGTGAAAAAAGAGTTGATGGTATTTTGAAAGTGATTGCATTGAATGTGTAAATTGCTCTAGATAGCTCAGACATTTTAACAATATTTCTTCTTCCAATCCATGAGCATGGGACATTTTTCCATTTTTTTTAGCACTTAAAAAAAATATTTATTTATTTGATAGATATACATCGAGAGGGGGAACACAAGCAGAGGGAGTGGAAGAGGGAGAAGCAGGCTTCCCACTAAGCCAGGAGCCCAGTGCAGGGCTTGATCCCAGGACCCAGGGATCATGACCTGAGTCAAAGGCAGATGCTTAACTACTGAGCCACCCAGGTACCCCCATTTTTCCATTTCTTTGTGTCTTCCTCATCATTTCTTTCATGATTATTCTACAGTTTTCTGAGACAGATCCTTTGTCTCTTTGGTTACCTTTATTCCTAGGCATCTTGCTTAAAAACAGATACCAGAAGTTCCATCATGGAAAGCAATCTACAGCACAGTTTTGAGAGTCCTAAGCAGGACTCCTCTTCCTTATGTTCTATCATAGCTTCTGTCTGCAAACAATAATAGCAGTAGAATTCTACCTGGTAAGCTACACCTGCCATTGCAATTCTTAATTGCAAAGCAGTTCTTCATCCATAGGGTAGGCTCAAAGTCATCAGGTGAATCCTTACACTTAAATTCAGCCACTGGATTTGCAAATACCATTTTCATCCATCATCCACCAAAACTTTCAATAGCTTTCTTCTTCCTATAGGAAAAAGTGCAAACTTCTTAGTCTAGCTCAAAGGCCACCATTTAGCCCCCACCCACTTCTCTAACTGCTCTTCTACTTGTGTCTACAAAAATAAATAAGTAAATAAGTAATAAAAAAATAAAAAAAACCCATTCACCTCAGCTAGAATGGTCTGTTCATTTATCCTTTCCTGCCTCTCTTTTTATCGCACTACTTCCCCTACCTAGAAAGCTTCCCATTCCTCCTTTTTCACTAAGTTCTACTCTTCTTTCAAGACCCACCTCCACTCTGAAGCCTATCTTAGAGATGTCTCTGTCTGCTAAACCTCTTTTCTTTCTTCCATAAGTCATTTTTCCACATTTAATTTTTCAACATATGTTGTTTTTGTAATTTATTGTTTTCTTGCCTAAGTACTCTTTCCCTATTTAGCCTGTAAAATACTCAAATCTTCTTTTATCTCTATAGATCTCTGAAAAAAAGAAAACACACACACACACACACACACACACACACACACACACACACACAGATATGTTTATGTTGATGATGGCAAATATTTTAATATTAGATCTTGTGTGGAAATAACCTGCCCTCCTTCTGGACTTCAAATTCTTCTAAAACAAAATGAGGAAGGTGAATTAGACCAGTAGTCAGTCCTTAATCAGGTGTATATGTTAAACTCATTTGGGACTATCTTTGAAAATACGTTTATGTCATGAGAGACTATGGATTCTGAAAAACAATCTGAGGGTTTTGAAGGGGCAGCAGGTGGGAGGTTGGGGGAGCCAGGTGGTGGGTATTAAGGAGGGCATGTATTGCATGGAGCACTGGGTGTGGTGAAAAAACAATGAATTCTGTTATGCTGAAAAGAAATTTTAAAAAAATTACTTGCAAATAATCTAATAAAAAAAAGAAATATGTTTATATCAAAAAAAAAAGAAAAGAAAAAGAAAATATTTTTATGTCTAAGTTCACCTGTCCCAAAAATACAGATTTAGCCTGTGGTCATCTTGGGTTCTGAATTTTAATACTCACCCAAATAGCTCCCTACTCTACTTGAGAACCAAGTTATTGGATGACCTCTAAAATCCCTTCAGGTAATATTATGTTGACTTTGTGTTTTCATTAAAATACATTTTTGGAGGGCATCTCAGCTCTTTCCAGTTTGGCTATTGTGGTCATTGTTGCTATGAACACTGGGGTGCATATGGCCCTTCCTTTCACTACATCTTATCTTTGGGGTAAATCCTAGTAGTGCAATTGCCAGGTCATAGAGTAGCTCTATTTTTAATCTTTTTGAGGAACCTGCACACTGTTTTCCAAAGTGGCTGTACCAACTTGCACTCCCACAAGCAGGGTAAGAGGGTTTCCCTTTCTCCACATCTTCTCCAAGATTTCTTGTTTCTTGCCTTGTTAATTTTTGCCATTCTAACTGGTGTAAGGTGGTATCTCAGTGTGGTTTTGATTTGAATTTTCCTGATGGCTAATGGTAATGAACATTTTTTCATGTGTCTGTTAGCCACTTGTATGTCTTCATTTGACAAGTGTCTGTTCATGTCTTCTGCCCATTTTTTTGACTTGATCATCTGTTTTTTGGGTGTTGAGTTTGAGAAGATGGGGTCCATATATACAATGGAATATTACTCAGCTATCAGAAACGATGAATACCCAAGTTTTGCATCAAGATGGATAGGATTAGAGGAGATTATGCTGAGTGAAATAAGTCAAGCAGAGAAAGTCAATTACCATATCGTTTCACTTATTTGTGGAACATAAGGAATAGCATGGAGGACATTAGGAGAAGGAAGGAAAAATGAAGTGGGGGAATCAGAAGGGAAGATGAACCATGAGACTGTGGACTCCAGGAAATAAACTGAGGGTTTTAGGGGGGGGGGGGATGGGTTGGCCCAGTGATGGGTATTAAGGAGGGCATGTGTTGCACAAAGCACTGGTTATTATATGTAAACAATGAATCTTGGAACACTACATCAAAAACTAATGACATACTGTATGGTGACTAACATAACATAGTAAAAAATAATTAAAAAATTAAAAAATAAAATACATTTTTGTTCCCGTAGCTTTAAGTTTTGTTCCAGTAGCTTTAAATCTCAGTTTAGCTGGTTGTGTGTCTGATAAAGGCCTGAGAATCAGAATGATCTCTAGGTATAAAACATATTAAACTCTCAAATGAAAAACATTCTAATTCAGTGAAAGAAAAGTCAGTGCTACGGTTAGTGTCAAGCTCTGGAGATCCTTCTAGTAGGGCTCAGATCTCAGATCTGCCACTTATTAGCTATGTGACCTTAAAAAAGTGATTTAAACCCTCTCAGTTTCTCTCTACATTTATAAAATGGGGACAATGCTAACACCTACTTTATAGGGCTACTGTGAGAAATAAATTATTTAATACATGTAAGGCAATCTTATTTAGCTCCTGGAACATATTAAGCCCCAAATGCATTTTAACTGCAGCTGAAAATAAATCTTTACAATCCCATTCACTTGTAGATATTCTACAAAAGTGGCTCTCAACTTACACTTTGGGGGAAACTCCAGAGAAACTGCATTTAAATCCCTAAGTGCAGCTAATACTATCTCTTAATTGAATACATAATATATTTTGTTCATAGAAGTACTTCTATTTTTCAAATATATGTATATGTTTTACAACTAATAAAATACTAACTCAAGTAATTGATGCAACTGAATTTAGAGTTGTTTTCTGTCATTATATATTTTCATAGTTACCACATATTAGGAATACAACTATCATCATGCAAAGCTTCTTCAATTTATTTTCTTCATTTTAAAGGTTTCAAACAAACCAGGAAACACTATTCACAGAATATCAAATTACTATCAGCATCACTTCCTAAAGCTATTCACCATTCTTTCACAGAGTTTAGGTAAAGTGACTTACAGTCACAACATGATACATAGGATTTGCCCAAAACAAAACAAAACAACAAAACCATAAAAAAGAATATATAAACTGCTAAATATTTATTTTTATTTTGAAAAGGACAGATTTGAAAAAAGAAAAGGGGAAAGTATGACTATTGTATAATGTGTTATCAAATAAAACTGTTATAGTCTTTCAAGCAGATCTTAGTGACACAGAATTCACAATTCAATAACTAAACACTTGAAGAAAGAAAAGCCAGAGAAATTAGTGTTATGTTGCCATATCATTACTTCCATAATTTTTGTGCAGGGATCTCAGGAAGTGGACAAAGCTGAATACACAACTCTTTCTTGTTTAAGTGAACAAAGGGCAAGAGGAGGAGGTACATAGCTCCCTGTTAAGTATGTTCTGGTATCTTGCAAATGGAAAAAAAATTATTAATAACCAAGACATAAATTTAAAAAAAGAGGGGCGCCTGGGTGGCTCAGTGGGTTAAAGCCTCTGCCTTTGGCTCAGGTCATGATCCCAGGGTCCTGGGATCGAGCCCCACATCAGGCTCTCTGCTCAGCGGGGAGCCTGCTTCCTCCTCTCTCCCTGCCTGCCTCTCTGCCTACTTGTGATCTCTGTCTGTCAAATAAATAAAAAAAATCTTTAAAAAAAAAATTTAAAAAAAGAAAAATTAACTTCTTTGACATAGAAAAAAATTATAAGAATAAGCTGATTTCTTAAACAATGAATTTTGGAACACAAAAAAATTAAATTAAATTTTAAAAAAGAATAAGCTGATTTCTATAAAATTATTTTAGAAAACCAAATTTTTACTCCATTTTCTACTTAATTTTCACTTTTTTTTCAGTACAATATTGTAAGACATGCAAAATATCACTTAAATCCATTTTTAAGAAATGGAGAACTTCATTTACAGAGAGTTTTGATACACCCCATGGTCCAGTTGCCCAATGCACCCTTGCTCTAGAACTTAATGGTGAAAAGGGAGTTCACACTAGTTTAAATATTCCATTCTGCTTATGGGAATCTATTTTATTTGTTTGTTTGGCTGGTTGGTTGATTCGCTCCTTGGTAAATGCAAAGTGATCCTACAAACTTTGTCAGTTTTGATACCCAAGGCAGATCATCTATGTTTATTAAAACAAAACAAACAGTAGAAAAACAAGGGATGGGAGTTTGAAGACTATTTTGAGGGTAAACTTGAACAAATCACTTAATCTCCCAGGCCTAATGTACTTGATTATAAGATGCAGAAGTTGGCTTGCTCAGGGATTGCTAAAATCTATGACTCAACAATCGACAAAGCGTAGCTTGTAACTGCAGGTCTCTTCCCTTGGATCTGGAGATGTGGTAAAAACAGAACCTCCCTAAATAAATACAACCCTCCTCACATAACTACACTCTCTCAGGCTAGGCCTGTCAGCATGTCATTTGGGGTACAAAGAAAGAACTCTGATGAAACTAGGGCAACTAAGACCCAAGGAATGGTTACAATATAGTGATTCTATCCCTTATAAAAGGTTGGCTTTCGGTTTTCTCAGACTTCAGGCTGATCTATGATGACCTTCTATGAAGAGATCCATAGCGTCTCAAAGCAACGTAGTTACATTCCCTTTAATCCGTAAGTCATATCTTTTGACAAAAGCCATCATAGAAGGAAAGAAATACAGCATATTCAGGACCAGCTATAATTAAATTCAAATTATTAAACAAATGTTAGAGGCGGTAGTGCCATCTAGCTGCTAGAACGGCAAGATGTTACTTTTTTTTTTTAAGATGTTACTTATTTTTATAAACTCCTGTAAGAAAACAAATATCGTGATCATTTAATGTAGGCAGTGAAAGACATAATCTTTCTTATGTTATATCTCCATATACATGTAAGGAAACAGGCACAGAAAGGGCCAACAGTTTTACCTAGTCAGTAGGCTAATCACTAACAGAACTAGAATGAGACCATGGTTCTTTTGATTCCTAGACTTCAGCTCTTTCCACAGCCTCACTGCTAATGAAAGAGAGTTCGCTAGGCCTCAAAGCATGTCCCCTTTTACCAGGCACCTCTCTCAACATCAAATAAGTAATTGTTTTACAAAATTATTCTCCCGTTCTTACACCTGTGGGAAAAATATCCACTAATCAACTCTCTGAGAACCTGTGTCTATGAAGATCCCACGAAAAGGAAGCTAGTGTAACTAAAACGAATGAGCAGACAGATCTTGCTTTCCACTTGAAAATCCCTAGAACCAGGTTCTAAAACCACCAAAAAACTTGGCTGTGTTATATCAGTATTATAGAATTTCCCTCTTCTAACATTTGAGAAGGTTATCTGCCCTGAAGTAGTAGCATTCCTTTCTGATTTTCTTCTAGTCACTCTAGCACTGCTGCCATCAAAACCCTGGTAGAAATGGAGAAAAACCTCGCTTGCTGTCATAACTGCTGACATCCTCTCCCCAGTTCACATCCATGGGGAAGCCATTTTCCTGGAACAGAGCAACGGCTTTAACAAAGTTCCCCAACAAATAAACATCTGCCCTCATACACATGTATCACTACTATTCTCCCTGAGGCCAAAGACAGATATATACATATATATATTTTTTGAATACTAGAGCAATATGTGGTTTTTTGTAACTATTCAAACAATATAGAATTATTTAAAAAATTATTTTCTAGGTCCCTTATCCAATCCCATTTTCTTGACAAAATCAGTGTTAATAGCTTGTTATACAGATTCTTTTTATACCTGTTTAAGTATACATAAAATACACATATTTATACTGTTTTCTTTCTTATGTATATGAAGTTATACTGACCATTTTACTCTGATACTTGCTTTTTTAAATTTGTCAACATATTCTGGGTATCCTTCCATGTGGATACATATAACTTTAACTCATTTATAATAATAGAGCAAAGTAAGTCCACAATAGAGCTTTAAAAATTTTTTATCTTGGTAAAATACATATTACATAAAATTTACCATCTTAACCATTTTTACTATAAAGGTCAGTGCTATGGAATACATTCATAATGTGCAACCATCACCACCATCTATCTCTGTAACTCTTTCCATCTTGTAAAACTGAAACTATACCCACTAAACAATAACTCCCCATTCCCTCCCAGCCCCTGGCAACCATAATTCTACTTTCTATCTCTTTGGTTTGGGCTATATTAAATATGTCATATAAGTGGAACCATACAGTATTTGTCTTTTTGTGGCTGGCCTATTTCATTTAGCATAACATCCTCAAGGTTCATCCATATTATAGCCTATGTCTGAACTTCCTTCCTTTTTTAAGGCTGACTTATATTCACTTGTATGGATATACCACCTTTTGCTTATTCATTCATCTACTGATGGACACTTGGGTTGCTTCTATTTTTTAGCTACTATGTTCAAGCAATACTATGTTCAAGCAATACTATGAACAGTATTCATAGCAATACTATTGCTTGAACATGGGTGTACAAATATCTATCTTTGAGATCCTGATTTCAATTCTTTGGGGTATATACATCCAGAAGTGGAAAGGCTAGATCACATGGTAATTCTATTTTTAATTTTTTGATAAATTTCCATACTGGTCTCTATAGCAGCTATACCATTTTATACTCCCACCAACAGTGCACAGGTCTCCAGTTTCTCCAATATCTTCACCAACATTTGTTTCTCTATTTTTTGATAATAGCCACGCTAATGGGTATGAGGTAGTATCCCATTGTAGTTTTCACTTGCATGTCCCTAATGATTAGTGATGTTGGGTATTTTTTCATGTATTTATTGGATATTTGTATATATTCTTTGGAAAAATATCCATTCAAGCCCTTTGCCCATTTTCAAATTAAGTTGTTTATTTTGTTGGTGTTGAGTTTAAGGAATTTTCTATATACTATGGGTATTAGTCACTTATCAGATACATGTTTTGCAAATATTTTCTCTCATTCTGAATAACAGTATTTTACTCTGTCTTTTGGTGTACAAAAATTTAAAATTTTCATGCAGACAAATTTGTCTATCTTCACTTTCTTTTATTGCTGTGTCATTGGTGTCATAGCTAAGAAATCATTGCCAAGTTCAATGGCATGCAACTTTTGCCCTATGCTTTCTTTTGAGTTTTATGGTTTTAGGTCTTACATTTGTCTTTAATCCATTGTGGGTTAATATCTGCGAATGTTAGATAAGTGTCCAACTTCAATGTTATGCATATGGATATCCAGTTTTCCCAGCACCATTTGTTGAGAAAATTATCCTTTCTCCCAGTGAATAGTCTTGGCAGCCTTGTCAAAAATCCTTTGATTATATAAATGAGGATTAATTTCTGGGATCTCTAGTCTATTCCATTGGTCTATATATCTATCTTTATGCCAGTACCACACTATTTTAATTACTGTAGGTTTGTAATAACTTTGGAAGTCAGGAGTTCTCCTGCTTTGATTTTTGTTCTTTGTTTTCTGTTTTTTTCAAGATTGTTTTGGCTACTTAGGGTCCCTCGAAATTCCATATGAATTTTAGGATGGTTTTGCTATTTCTGCAAAAAATGTCATTGGGATTTTTTAAAATTTAAATTCAGTTAGCCAACATATGGTACATCATTAGTTTTTGATATAATGTTCAATGATTCATTAGTTGTATATAACAGCCAGTGCTCACCACATCACATCACATCACATGCCCTCCTTAACTACCCATCACCAAGTTACCCCATCCCCCCACCCACCTTGGAAAACAGTATGGGGACTCCACAAGACATTAAAAATAGAGCCATCCTACGACCCAGCAATTGCATTACTGGGTATTTACTCCAAATATACAACATTTGTTATTGGGATTTTGGTAGAGAGATTTCACTGAATCTGCAGATCACTTTGGGTAGTATTAACATTTTAACAATATGAAGTCTTCCAATTTATGGGCATAAGATATGTTTCCATTTATTATGTCTTTAATGTCTTTCAGCAATGTTTTGCAAATTTCATTATATAAGACTTATCTCTCCTTGGTTAACTCCTAAATATGTTTCTGTAATTTCCTTTTCAGATTATTATTAGTGTATAAAAATGCAAATTATTATTAGGTGTCATACAATATAGCTGTTTTTAACCATAATGTATTGAGAATTCATTTTGTTTCTAGTTGTTTTTTTTTTTCTTTCCTGGTGTTCTTTTTTGGGGAGGGGGGACTATCATAAAGAACACTGCTAGAGCAATGTCACAATAGCCAAACTATGGAAAGAACCTAGATGTCCATCAACAGATGAATGGATAAAGAAGATGTGGTATATATATACAATGGAATACTATGCAGCCATCAAAATAAATGAAATCTTGCCATTTGCAATGATGTGGCTGAAACTAGAAGGTATTACGCTGAGTGAAATAAGTCAATCAGAGAAAGACAATTATCATATGATCTTCCTGATAGGAGGAATTTGAGAGACAGGGTGGGAAGTTTGGGGGGTAGGGAAGGAAAAAAATGAAACAAGATGGGATGAAAAGGAAAAAAATGAAACAAAAGGGAGACAGACCACAAGAGACTCTTAATCTCACAAAACAAACTGAGGGTTGCTTGGGGGAGAGGGATATGGAGAGGGGGGGTGGGTGCATTATGGACATTGGGGAGGATATGTGATATGGTGAGTGCTGTGAAATGTGTAAGCCTGACGATTCACAGACCTGTACCACTGGGGCAAATAATACATTAACCTATAGATTAATAAAAATAATTAATAAAAAAAGATCATTGCTAGAAACATTCCTTGTATTCATCTATTTTTGTGTTCTGTTGTTCTTATTTCTATAAAATAGATTTAGGCAAAGTGATGTTTCAGTTACCAGTTTTATACAATAAACCACCCCAAAACTACTCATGAATTTAAAATATGGGTAGGACTCAGCAAAATAATTCACGCAGCTTCACCTGGGTTATTTAGCTCAAACAGGTCCAAGGGATTCATTTCCAAACAGCCATTAGCTGGCAAGTTGTTGCTGAATGTTAGCTGGGGGGCTCAGATGGGATCATTAATCAAAACTTTCAATTCCTTTCTACCTGGACTCTCTGTGGACAGCTTGGGCTTCCTCACAGCATGGTGACTGGTTGTAAGAACAATTTCCCAGAGACAGGAAACAGGAACTGCTAATCTCTTAAGGCTTGATTCTGGAAGCTGGTAGTGCCCTTTGACCATATTCTATTGGTCAATCAGTCATAGAGCCTACATCCAGATTCAAGGGAAGGGAACATAAACCTCACCTCTCAAATGGGAGGACTAGCAAAATAATATGCAACCAACTTTAATTTACAAGTAAGATTGGTAAGAGAAACAATATAAACATTTTTAGTATGAATAAATACTGCTGGATTCTTTTCCGAAAGGGTTCATTCATGGGTTTAGCAAATATTTGAGGGATATTACTTGGCAGGAACTATGCTAGATATGGAATAAAACAGTGATCAAAGTAGACAAAAAAAACTTCGTTCTGATAGAGATGAATTTTCGTGGTAGATAGACAACAGTATGTGATGAGCTCTGGGTGTTATAAGCAACTAATGAATTACTGAACACTACACTGAATTTAAATTTTAAAAAATTTGAGAAAACAGTATGTCGGGTGGTGATAAGTGTCATGAAAAAAATAAACAGAGAAAGAAACTAGGGAGTATCTGAGAAGAGAGGGCAAAATTTTAAATGGGTTCATCAAGGAAGGTTTCAATTTCAATTTTTTTAAAAGATTTTATTTATATGACACACAGAGAGAGAGAGAGATCACGTCCACAGAGAGAGGGGGGAAGCAGGCTCCCCACCGAGCAAGGAACCTGATGCGGAGCTTGATCCCAGGCTTCTGAGATCATGACCTAAGCCAAAGACAGAGGCTTAACCCACTGAGCCACCCAGGTGCCCCTCAATCTCAATTTAATAGAAAAACAGCACATGTAAAAGGGAGAACATGCCTGCAATACCCACAGGACAGCAGCAAAAGCCAGCGTGGTCAGAGAAGAGTGAGCATGAGGGAGAAATATAAAAGCTAAGAGGTAAATGTGGGTGAGTCAGATTGTGTTATAATAGTTCATCCTGCCCACGAGAGATGCTTATTGTATATATCCTACTAGCTATATTTATTGGGCCTTTCCATGTTCTCTCTTGCCACCCACCCCTCAAGATGAAGTAAAATATTAAAACATATATACCCTTATGAGAATTATTTATAGGAAATTAATCAACAAGTTTTCTATGAGGATGCTGAGAGAATAAGGTTCAACGCAGGCTACTTCAAAGAAGATAGCCTGAAGTATGCTGCCCAAAACTTTAGGTTTGAAATGTTAGTGACAGGGAGATGGAAGATGGGAAGGCAGCCCTGGACATGTTACATAAAAGTAGCAGATATCCTGGAGTAAGACATAGCAGAAAGTAGAGGACACGGAACTGAATAGGGATAACAGGCCCAAAAAAGACAAACCTCAACGGCTCCCAAAATTTTTATTAAGATCAACTTTAATAAAAACTTTAAGTTTGAAAGTTGGAAGTGACTGTTTTAATTAGTTTTATAATTCTGCAATAATTATTTTCCAGAGGAAGTCTTCAGAACTCCCACATGCTTTCTTTACTCACAGTAAAAATCCTGTTCTTGCCATGTTTAAAAACGTCTTTGGGTTTTATACAGCAAGTCCTTTTTTGCTAAAGTCTATAGCTTAGAAAACATTTACTTTGGGAAAAAGTCTACAATAAAACATCTTGGGTCAAAAGCTTTTGTCTAGTATTCTTCTAAACAAAATCCAATGAAAGTATATTAGTGAGGTTCACAGTTTATCTGTGGCTTGCCATCAGGTTTCAGGAAAATGGCATTCACATCCTTTAACAGGTTTCAGGATAATTTCTCGTTTGGTAATGTTTCCACATCTAACACCTTCAGACCCCTGAAGTTGAAATTAAAATGTTTTAAACAAAATAGCATTAATTCAACACATCAAGAGACTTTTTAAAAGCCTTTTTCTCCTACGACAGGAATATTAGTGGTCATTTCCCAACTTCTCTCTTTAGCATATTGCAAACTGCAGCTTGTAAAAGACCTGCTGGTTAAATATCTTTAAATGGACTTTTCCATCAGGCCTCTATCAGGAACTTCTTTGAAAAAATTTGTAAATGAAAAGCTTAAGGATTCTCACACCATCTTTATTGCTCAGAAAGAAGTAAAAGATGCATCGTCGTTTCCTAAAGAGAGGACCACTTCCTAGGAATATTCTAGGCATTCATATAAGCAGAATTCACTCAATCAGACCTCCCAGGATCTTTCAATAAAATATTTTTCATTCCACGTAAGCTATAAATGTGAGCCCACAAGCTTTAAAGCTGGGAAACTATGTCTTTGTAACCCCCATTCCTCACCCAGCAAGCACATACACACATATTCACTCACATACTTTTCTAGCAGAGCATTCTATATTTTGTTGAAACTCCGTAATCATTTGTTTTTGTCCTTCTTACTATCTCTTATCAATAATCTAGTTAGACTTAGAAGCCATATCCATGTCTATATCTCTGGATAGAAGAGTTTGATTATAGGACCTGTACAAGATTTGGTGAGCCATGATCTAAAACTAAAGTAACATTAAAGATAGCTGAATGTAAAACCTGTATTTACATCTAAAAAGTCAATTGCAAATGCAGTTTCCAGTTCTGTATGTAAGGAACCTGGAAACTGCCATTCCATCCTAACAATGAGTAATAAGCTGAACAAACTGAAAAATCAACAACTCTTCTTGGATCTGCAAGAGAGAAGAGGACAGAAAGCAAACCATTGCCCCCAAGAGTGGAGAGACTGACAGGCAAATACATGAAGCCATAGGTTCCTGGAATGAGAAAACAGTATCAGCGTGGGAAAACCTGAACTACAATTGATGAATTGCTGGGGGCTCAAAGCAGACAACTCAGAATTAAAAACTCCATGTGACATTATAGAAAAGGCAAAACTATAAAGACAATAAGATGGTCAGAGTTGTTGGGTGGGGGGATTAGAAAGAGAAGATGACTAGGCAGAGCACAGAGAGCAGTGAAAACACTGTGATGATACCATAATCATGGATATATGTCATTATATATTTATCCAAATTCATGGAATGTACAACATCAAGAGTGAACCCTAATGTAAACCAGGGACTTTGGGTGATTATGATGTGTTAATGCTGGTTTATCTTTGGCAAAAATGTCCCATTCTTTCTTCATTCTGGCAGCTGATGTTGCTAAGGTAAGACTATACAGGTGTAGAGGAAAGAGTATATGGGAAATCTTTGTACTTCCTTCTCAATTTTACTATAAACCTGAAAATGTTCTAAAAATTAGTCTTTAAAAAGAATCTACTGCAAATGTGGAGAAGAAAGACCTTGTTAACATAGTTCTTATGAAATGTATATGTAGATTTCAGTTGATAATGGAGTTCCTCTATGAAACAATGTGATGTAATTACCAAAATGGGAAATAAATTCTTAGGCTTCATTAATAAGAAAGAATAGTATCCTGATCTGAGGAAGTAATTTCTTCATTTTTCCCTGATCAGAACACATTTATAGCATTTTGTCAATATAATTTTTGTGCCATATAAAAAAGATGATGAAAACACTCATGTTGTAAGTTACAGAAACATATAGATGAGCGGTTCTTAAACTTTGCAGCACAATTACAATCTCTTGCTTAGCTTTTAAAATTCCTGACGCTCAGGCTGCCTCCCACACCAATTAATCTCAAGGGTGGACTGCAGACAACAGTGTTTTTCTAAAACTCCCCAGGTGATTCTAATGTCAAGTCTGAAAATCAGGACAGTAGATATCACTCTCTGCTATCCACTGACCATCTCCCTTCCTCCCTCCCACCCTGTCTTCCTTTCGTTTCTTTCTTTCCTTCTGTGTTTCTTTCTTTCTATATTTCTTCTTTCCTTCCTTTTCTTTCTTCTTTCTCCCACCATCCCCTTCATCCCTTTCTTTCTTAAGTTGAGACTCCCCAAAGTTTTTTCTGAGTTACTTTAGTAACCTAAATAGGCTCTTAGATTCTAGGTTTGCTTTAGTTATACCCACTCTCCCTTCACCTATGCCTGGGTGATCTGACTGAAAAAACAGACATAATCAAGTTGCCTCCCTGTTTAAAATACTTCAATGGCTACTCACAGTACTTTAGTATAAAGTTCAAACTTCATTAAGTACATAAGATTCTTTACGGTCTGTGCCCTGTCTATAAATCCTTCTCTAGTCTTCTCTCCCATCATTACACCACATGCTGTATTCATTCTTACCATATTTCATTTGAAAGTGTCACACTGGGGGCACCTGGGTGGCTCAGTGGGTTAAGCCGCTATCTTTGGCTCAGGTCATGATCCCAGGGTCCTAGGATCGAGTCCGGCATCGGGCTCTCTGCTCAGCAGGGAGCCTGCTTCCCTCTCTCTCTCACTCTCTCTGCCTGCCTCTCTGTCTACTGTGATCTCCCTCTGTCAAATAAATAAACAGAATCTTAAAAAAAAAAAAAAGTGTCACTTTGTTTTTATATCTGTATGCCTTTGCTATTGTTCAGTTCAAATATTTCTCTCCCTTCAAGTCCCAATTTAGATGACATTTTAAGAAAACAAAATGTCTTTGATGCATCTGCTATGTATTCTATAGCACTTAGTATATACTTTTATTTAGGGTTAATGATGCTAAAACATCTTCTCCATTATAGTCTAAACTTTTTGAGTTTAGGGTTTAATTGTTACCTGCCTTTGTACCTTCAGTAAGAAATACAATACTCAGCACAGAATAACTCAAAAACTTCTGTGAATTGAAGGAGTGAATGAATAATGATATTCCCCAAAACTATGTTATATAAATTGACTATAGATCTTTGTGAGACATGGTACCCAATTTTAAATGCATAAAAGAAAGAGTTTTTCCATTTGGTTACAGAAGATTGTCTAGAATACATGAGTAGAAACTACAGAAAACATATTTCTACTCAATGTATAATTAGATCTTTTATAAATGGGATGGTTCTCTTTCAATAAAATGTTTACTTTCAGGGCACCTAGGTCGTTCAGTTGGTTAAGTCTCTGACTCTTGGTTTTAGCTCAAGTCATGATCTCAGGGTCCTGAGATCAAGCCCCAGCAGAATGCTTGTACTCAGCATGGAGTGTGCTTGTCCCACTCCTTCCCTCTTTGCCCCCCACCTCCAAAATATGTAAGTAAATAAACTAGTTGAAAAGTAAAATGTTCACTTTCAATATAACCATTAAAACAGAGTTTGAATGTATTTTTCACCAAATGGAAAAAAGATAAAGAAATTCTAAGATTGCTTCCAACTCTAAGATTTTTTTAATTTTAAAATAAGCATTTGACAAATAAACAATAAAACATTTTTTAGTCAGAGAAACTATTGCCCAAGATGAATGAAGTCCAAAGTAGAAAAAACCTGGCCATTAAAAAAGCATCCTTCATTGTATATCTAGCATTAAGATAAGAGCACCAACATACTTAGAAAAAGTTGCACTGTTATTCCAAGCTGTTATTCCATAAACCTAGTAAAATTCTGAGAGCAAGTGGATCAGAGAAAACAAATAACCACATTCGTATCAACCTCCTACGCTAAACCCTAAAAGCTTTATGCACTGACAATGGATAATTAAGAGAATAAAATAGAAATCAAATCATTTATATTCTAACTCTTTTACTGTCCTAGAATATGCATCTCTTCTAATGAAAGAAAACCCAATAAATTACATTTAGAAAGAGCAACTCAATCACCCAAACAGCTCCTGGCTGCCACCAAAAAAGATCAGAGGAAGTTATTATTAGAAACTTGGGAAAGACATATCAGAAATCACAGCAAAGACCTTGAATATTTAAAAACTCAAATAATTTCCATCTGGTTTTAAAATCATAAAAAAATCTGCCCAAACATTGAATACATGGGGAAAAAAGATTAATCATACACAAGATTAGTGAACAAGAGGTATACATAAAAGGAAACCCTTAGAAAATGTTGATGTAGATACTGAGAAACTGAAAGTGGGGAGTACAGACAGCATTTCTGCTAGGGAAAATTACACAGTTCACTCTTTCTGACCTATAGTGTCCTGCATTTCACATAAGAATTAATGAACTTTCCTAGCAAATCAAAAAAGAAAAATGCTTTATTTCATCATAAATATTTATATGTTAACACATAATCTAAACCCTAGAACAAAAATATTTTAAAACAGCCAGGTCCCAAAAGAAATCTGTATTTAGCTCCTCCCTAAAACTGAAAAAGGACATCTCAAATAAGCATATTATTAAGACATCCCCAAAGGACCACAGAACATTTGTCAGAGGCCTCTAGGTGAGCCTATATCTCCCCATATAGTGACTTTACCTTGCCTTCACTTACATGGGCTTGTTATCAAGCTCTAGATGTTCTCTTCCAGGAAAGATTCTCCCCTAAAGGTCAAAACACCCCCACTTCTTCTGAGAAGTGTAGTATTCTTGCACATTCACCTAAAGTGCCTACAGTAAAGCCTAGCACATAGTCTGTTCTCAATAAAAGCTTGTAGAATAAATGAATGAAAAAAATCAACTGAGATAAATGGATGTAATCAGGTCTCCAGTGCCCTTTCCTTTTATGCAAATTTAAAACTTTTAGATACAAATGTTTTAGAATTTAAATTATTATCCTCTAGCATAGTACAACTGTTAATACCATCCCTAAAATATCTCCCTTAGCATATCTTTGAAAATTACCTTTGAAATCATTCAAAATATAAATAATTCAAATACAGAAATTCTACTATGTCTTCAAAATCATTCCCAAAATTGGGGTGCCTGGATAGCTCAGTCAGTTAAGTGTCTGCCTTCCTCTTAGGTCAGGATCCCAGGGTCCTGGGATCAGCCCTTCACTGGGCTCCTTGCTCAGCAGGAAGCCTACTTCCCCCTCTACCCACCTCCACCCCATGCTCGCTGGCTTGTTCGCTCTCACTCTATCAAATAAATAAATAAAATATTAAAAAAAATTATTCCCAAAATGTGTTATTCAGCCTCCTAAAATTTAAGACAATGCTAGTGAACCTGTAAAATCTGCACATGCCTATTTTTTCAAGTTATTTTTCCTCCTGTAGACATGATGAATTTTCAGTAATCTATCAAAACACTTTCCCCAGTCTGGGCTCCTCTTGGGATCAATAAGAGTACTTCTTATCTGGCCCTTCATTAAGGTTGTTGTCATGACCATGAATGTACTTTTCCTCTAGCCAAAAGAACTAACTTTTACAGAGTGTCGAATATTTTTATTAAGTTAACAAACAGATTTCCAAACTCAGTTCCTCTTACAGTTGAAGCATACCATTGGATAGAATGATTCTCTTTATGTATACTGAGTTTCCCTCTCCTATCCCAATCACACATACACCTTAATAAACTTCCATCAAAACCATGGCTACAAGGAAAGATGAGTAAGAGCACATGAAATTCTTTTTGGGCTTATGGTGTGTTTTTCATTATCTCCACATAGCTTTCTTTTAGGCTTGGCTGTTTAAAATCTTTTGTTATAGGGTTTGGAGAGTGTATTAAAATATAAATATTTGTGGTAAAGGAAAACAAAATCATACAGTTTTTTATTCAAAACTCTTCCCTGGACATTAGAAGCTTATTTATTGCAAAAAGAGTTCTCCCCAGTGTGAGGAAAAAAGCAGGGGCACGAGGTATATCACCACAATACCTAAGCACAGACAGCCCAGTTTACATTATATTCACAGCATTGCTGCTCAGGGACATCTAATTCCCCACAGGCAGTGTGCTAATTGTCTTCCTGTCTTACCTTTTTCAAAGCTTTATAAGCCCCCAAACTACAATATGATCCCACATTAGTTGAAGATAAGATGGAAATTATGAGCAACTGAACTACAACTGAACTCCAGGGCAACAGTCCCTTTACTCTATCCCTCTTTAAGACATTCTTTAACCACTGCCTTTGGCCACTGCCAAAGCTATTAAGTTAAACTTACACCATCCAGACAACCTTGTTCCCCAAGCAACCAGTCTGGACAACTGTGTCCTATTCTGTCTCAGCAACCTCAGCTCCCAGCCTAACTTGCTAACCATTAAATTTTCCCCTAATATCTCTTCAGGGGCCAAGTTCAGGCTGCAAGCAATGTAAAGCCAGTCTACTGGAAAGAGTTGAATACAACAGAAGGCAAACTGGCTCAAGGTAAAAAAAAAAAAAAAAAGAAGAAGAAGAAGAAAAACAGGAAATGAGCGCTACAAAAGACAGTGATCACATCATATGTCATTTTTTAATTTCTTTTCAGTCTTTGTTCTCAAAATTGTAAAAAAAAAAAGTATATTTTAAAAACCTTCCAGACCATGGTTTCCTTTATTTCATTTAGCTTTCTAGCTTCACACATTTGGCAACTACAACATGGTTATGAACTGCAAGGTATGTATAACGTATAAGTTATACATATATATACCAAACCCATTTTAAGAGATCCAGAGGCAAACAACATACTAGTAGCATTGTACCATGTATGTTAAGACAGAGAAATCTCTATGATGGAGTATGTCAATTAAGTAAATTATTGACTTATCCTAAAACCAAAACTAAACACAAGTGTAATATGCTGGAAATAACAATATCAGAGTGTTTTCCTCTTATCAAAAAGATACAGGTACAATCCTATCCAGCAATAGCAATGAAATTCAAATATATAATTATGCTTGAAGAATAGAGAGAACTAAAAACCCCAGATACCTGACAGAAACATCTAGACTATTAACTGAATTTCTCATCCTATTCTTACCGCTCATTCATCATTTTTTGCCCATCATCATTAAATCCTCTTCGAAGAAGAAATTATCCTACCTGACTAGCCTGTGTGTGATTCCCAGTTTATGCTATAAACTTTTCAGATGTTTTCTCTTAAAGAAGAATTGTTTTGTAAACGTGTTTATCCAATACCCCGCATCTGAATTCAAAGTAAGTTTTAAAAAATTTATTTTAGGGATGCCTGGGTGGCTCAGTTGGTTAAGCAGCTGCCTTCGGCTCAGGTCATGATCCTAGCGTCCTGGGATCGAGTCCCACATCAGGCTCCTTGCTCAGCAGGGAGCCTGCTTCTGCCTCTGCCTGCCATTCTGTCTGCCTGTGCTCGCTCAACCTCTCTCTCTGATAAATAAATAAAATCTTAAAAAAAAAATTTATTTTAGGGGCGCCTGGGTGGCTCAGTGGGTTAAGCCTCTGCCTTCAGTTCGGGTCATGGTCTCAGGGTCCTGGGATGGAGCCCTGCATCGGGCTCTCTGCTCAGTGGGGAGCCTGCTTCTCCATTCTCTCTCTGCCTGCCTCTCTGCCTACTCATGATCTCTCTCTCTCTGTCAAATAAATAAATAAATTTTTTAAAAAAAATTTATTTTAAAAGAACTTAAGATATTAATGAGGGAAATTTGATGAGGAGTATATGAGAACTCACTGTATTATCTTTGCAACTTTTATGTACGTCTAAAATTATTCCAAAATAAAAAGGATATTTAGAGAGAGAGAGAGAGAGAGAGAGAGACCTTCTCAGCCACAAATGCTGGTCCACTTTCATCACGCTGCAACAGTGGTTGATTACTTTTATTTTCTTTAACTGTTTTTATATTGTTTTGACATGAAGGAATATCAATCTCATAAAAAGAATTATGAAACACTGCCTTTTCTTTGTTATTAAACAGTCTGTAATAATATATTTATTAGAAGCATGATTAATTAATTTTCAAAATCCAATGAAGTATTATTATATAGTAATGTAAAGCATACACTATAGTAAATTGTGTTATGAGAGTGTATTTAGTGGTCTTGACTAACCTGTCTAGACCCTCATCAAAACCAGGCAACAAGTACTGAAATAATTTTATTGTACAAAAAAACTTTGTGTCCTAATAAAGAACACTAGAATTAATATTTCTACTACAAACCATTTACCATTCCATCCAGACAGACAGTTATCCAAACTGCAAGTATGAGAAGCTGACAGAAGGTAGATGCTTCTTCAGATATTAAGTTGATACCACACTAATTCTCCAGACCACAGTATCTCTCCAGTTTCTTTCCCTATTAAATACAGGGGTTGGGTCAGATTATCTCTAAGGTCCCCATATGCAATAACATCCTATGGCAATGCCTGTGTACCCTGGACTCTCTCTGTCACAGTCCAAGTCTGCCAGGACTCTTGGCTTCACCTATCTCATGCTCTCAGAGCTAGAGGTCATCTTAAGCAATTTCCTTTAGGGCCAGGACAAATCACCTTAGTGACAGAGGAAAAGCAATGAAGTGAGTTGGGCCACTACATGGAACAAAATTTTCTTAGTGTTAGGGAATAGCAGTTTTTCCCACTAACTTATTTTAGCTTCTATTTGGGAAGAGTGTACTCAATACCTACTTACCCTTCAAATCTTAGCTACAGCATCATTTTTTTAAATGAAGTGTTCTCAACCCTCCATGAGTAGGTTCAATGCCCTTTACATTAAAATTCTCAGGGTTGGTACCTTTCCTACATACTATTTATCAATCACAGTCACAATTTCACATTCATTTGTGTGATTATTCATTGTGTCTTTCTCTCTCTAAGCTCTAAACTCCATAAAAGCAATAAGATATTTTTAAAATATCTTATTATCAGTTATAAGTAAATTTAAATCTTAAAAATCTTCAGTCTTTAAAGTAATGTTAACTATTTCTATATTAAGAAAAACTTTATGATTTTTCTCTCAAAGCAAACAAAAAGGCAGAGCTAACAGTTATGGAGTAACACACACACATATATATATATTTTTTAAAGATTATTTATTTATTTATTTGACAGGCAGAGATTACAAGTAGGCAGAGAGGCAGGCAGAGAGAGAGAGGAGGAAGCAGGCTCTCCACTGAGCAGAGAGCCCCATGCGGGGCTCGATCCCAGAACCCTGGGATCATGACCTGAGCCGAAGGCAGAGGCTTTAACCCACTGAGCCACCCAGGAGCCCCAACACACATATATATCTTTATTGGAGCTTAGTGTAAAGAAGCCTAGAGAATAATTACAAACTTGGTTGGGTTCAGATTGCAGTTCCACCATTAACTAGCAGTATCTATGGGTAAGTACAGAAAAGTTTAAGGCCTTAGTGTCAGATAAAACTGGTTTTCAATCCTGACTCTGAAAGATCAGTTGAGGGACTTTGAACAAATCACTCAACCTCTTTGAGCCCCAGATTTCTTCTCTATAAAGTGGGGCAAGTAAAAATGGTAACAGTTACAACAATCACAGCAGGAAAGGAAGGGAACATCCAAACTGGGTAAATAAGGAGAATTTAATGAAAGGATTATTTAAAAAGGTGTGGGCAAGGGAAGGGATGTAAATAAGTCCTGGTGGAGCACCCCAAATCTACCACAGCAGAGAGCCATAACTGCTCAGCCTTCCTTCTTCCTTGGCCCCAGCCTGGCTGGAAGAAGGAAAAAGTTATCTGACCCCGAAGAACTATAGGTAATGTTGTAGCCACAGCAGAGGGCTCGCAAAGGAGTAACATAGCCATGGCCAACATGCGGTCTGGCAAAGAGCAAGGAGGATAAAGACAACTTCCTCTCTCACCCACCGCTCTCTGATCTCTGACTTATGTGTTCCATTGACAAAGGAGTCTAGTTAATGAGGTACACAGAGGTAAGCCTCCCAGTACACAGAAGATGAAAAAGAGTGAAAAAGAAACTTTGAGGACAAAAAGAGAAGATCCAGCACAAGTCCCTGCCAATACGTCACAGAATTAAAGAGCTAATGATAAAAAGATTATAGGGGCGCCTGGGTGGCTCAGTGTGTTAAAGCCTCTGCCTTCTGCTCAGGTCATGGTCTCAGGGTCCTGGGATCGAGCCCTGCGTTGGGCTCTCTGCTCGGCGGGGAGCCTGCTTCCCTTCCTCTCTCTCTTCCTGCCTCTTTGCCTACCTGTGATCTCTGTCAAATAAATAAATAAAATCTTAAAAAAAAAAAAAAAGATTATATGCATGAAGGTGTCCAGCACAATGCCAGCCACACAGAAAACACTCAGCTAATGTGAACTCCCATTCTACTGTAGTTTTGTTGGGCCTTTAGGTCACCAAAAAACAAATGAAGAAATTGTAATCACAGAGAACTCCGTGGTTCCTTCAAACTCTAATTGCTGTATCTGTGCTCCAACTCCTCTTACTTTTATAAAATAGAACCCTCATTTCAGACAAGTTCTTCTTTGTGGCTAAACAGAAGTCTTTATTTGGCTCATTTGGCTGTTCAACAATATTTGAGAAACCATCCTGCCAAGGAGCCTTCCATACCTAACAGAAAGCTTTCCTTTAAAAACCAAGAGTGAAAAATGAGGATTGTGGTAGATATATAGACAATTTGGCAAAGTTATCTTAGCTAAAAGAAATTACTCACAAAATATTTTCCCTATTTTCATCAAAGCCTGCTCCTCCCAAAGCAACATGCTCTTTCACTCTAATTCCTTAACAGAAGCTGAGTTAATACAATTACTGAACCAGAATGACTCATCCTAATTGCATGGATACGTATCTAGAATAACATGATTGGATTTATCCTATTCAAGTAATTTGAGATCAGGAAATTAAGAGGGAAAGTAATTCCAAATGTTCTTGGGTAGAATGGAGAGGAGAAGATACAAAGAGAAAAGGAGTATGTCTTATTCTGAGCTTTGATCAGGAGAGATTTTATCCCAGTAAAAAACAGTTTTTCCCTCCTCTGTATATTTGTATTTTGTTCTGTAACAGTTTCTAACTGTTTCTTGAGACAGGAAGTTTTCTCTCACAGTTTACTACGTCAAGCAAGCAATTTGAGATTGCTGTTGCCTCTAGAAAAAGTTCTCTTTGACAACCCACCCTGTCACTCCCCAAAATACCCACAAATCCAGCTCCCTCGATTTTTCACATCTCTGGCCTCACCTTACCAGATAGGTGTTTCCTGACCATCTTATCCAGATAGCAGCTCCATCCTATCACTTTCCCTCTGACCTTAATTTTTCTCCACATTACTCATGGCCCCAATATATATTTTATTTGTCTGTCTTGACCTATTTAACTGCCATGAAATCAGGGATGGTGTCTGTTTTGTTCCCAGGGCCTATAACTGTCTCAGTAGATAATGAATAATCAAAAAGCATTTGTTCTTGGCTGTACAAAGGCAAAGTATACCAAGGAAAAGAGATTCTGTACTTTTCACTGCAGTATACAAAATATGACTATAAGATACATATATTTATTTTTAACATACACACACACTCACACACACATCAAAACCTACACATACAAATTGTGTATTGTTCTGTTTAAAGTTTGCAACCTGGGTAGCTATACATATATTTACACTAAGTTGCCATTACTTAAGATTTATCAAGAGTTTCATTTTACCACAGACATCAGATCAAATTCTTTTGAACAATGTCAGCTCTAGCAAAAATTCAACCTCTGAAAGTGAATTTTATTTTCTTACATAATCCAAAATGACTCAAAGTAAGGGATGGCAAGTGAAGTTGATAGCAGGTTGGGTGATACTAGCTGTGGACATTAAGGATTACTTTGGGACATTACTTTAGGACACTAAGGATTATATTAAACATTAAGGATGACTATATGAAATAATAAGACCTTGATTTTTCAGAAGTTGGATCTAAGACAATTACCCCATAAAAGGAGCTACAGACATTTCATACAGTGGCCATATCACCATAATCAGTGCATTTTCCTTCAGAGTAACCACTCTGAGGGAAAACTGCCACTTTAATGAAAATATTCTAACTTTAATTTCAAAAATGATCTCATTGTCCCCTCCCCCATGGATGAATCTCAGATTTTCTTCCCTAAAGTTAAGTGGGAGTTTAAAATAGTTTCCATGAATTTCACTCCCCCGAACTCTTAGAAGACATATATTTTTAAAGATTTTATTTATTTATTTGACAGAGATCACAAGTAGGCAGAGAGGCAGGCAGAGAGAGAGAAAGGAGGAAGCAGGCTCCCTGCTGAGCAGAGAGCCTGATGTGGGGCTCAATCCCAGGACCCTGGGATCATGACCTGAGCCAAAGGCAGAGGCTTTAACCCACTGAGCCACCCAGGCACCCCTTAGAAGACATATTGTAAGGTATACATCCTCACACTGTGTTTCAATTATGGGACATTATTTTCCTTCTCCCTAGAAATCTAAATCTAAATAAAATGATCTCTGGTGTATATAGACATTCACAGTTTATTCCAGAACTTATAAAATGAACCAAAAGAAATGGTTTCTGACCCTGTGAGGTTTCTGGGAAGTATTAGCACTTAGTACAAACCAAACCAAACTAGGACATGCGAGCTACTCACAAATATAGACCATGTTGATCCCAAATCCTTGGGTAGCCCAAAAACTTGAAAAGCCCATAAACTAATGGTATCCAAAATTCTTGGCTTGGTTACTAAATACAGCATGAATATCCAACTAGTTTCTAGCTAATAGACACATGAAATTAAGTGATCACTTGGTCTTTTTTTCCTAAAACTTACTATCAAACATAAATAATTTATGGTAGGTGCAGCCCCTAAAAACATCAGGAAATGCTTTTTAAAAATAGGCCTTTTGGATTTGTGGTAAGTCAAATACTGCCCTCCCTTCAAAGATATTAGGCTTTAATCTCTGGACCCTGTAAATGCTACCTTATAAGGATAAACTATTTTTATAAATGTAAGACCTTGAGATGTAGCGTCTATTCTGGATTATTCTGGTAGGCCCTAAATGCAATCACATATATCATTATAAGAGAGAGCAGACACATAGAAGAGAAGGAAACAATGTGACCACAGAGGCAGAGATTGGAGTGATACAACCACAAGCCAAGGAATGCGAGCAGCCACAAAAAGTTAGAAGGGGCAAAAAAGAAATCTCCCAGAGCCTCTGAAGGGAGCACGGCCCCTGCTGACACCTTAATTTCAGCCCAGTGAAACTAAATTTTGGAATTCTAGCCTCCAAAACTGTAAGAGAATACATCTTTGTTGTTTTAAGCCACCTACTCTGTGCTAATTGTTACAAGAGCCTTAGGAAACAGTTTTATTGAGATATAATTCACATGGTATATAATTCATCCATAAAGTGTACAAGTCAATAGTCTTTAGAATATTCACAGAATTGTGCAACCATAATCACAATCAATTTTAGAACATCATCAACTCAAAGAAGAAATCCCATATCCACTAGTCACTCACCATTTCTCCACAACAAACTGGGAATCAACAAGTTTTCTTGGATCTATGGGTGAATCAAGATCACACAACAAACCACTGGCCCCAAATTCTGAGAGGTAGACAGGCAGATACAGAGAATTGTAATTTACCAGAGCAAGAACCCAGGAGCGAAAACATCCTTGGAAACCAGTACCGGCGTAGAAAAATCTAGACTCTACTTGATCTGTTGCTAGAAACTCAGTGTGAACAAACTTGAGAGCTAAAAATTCCTGGGAGAGTTTGTAAGTCTTAAGAGTTGTAAGAGAAGAGAGAGCTCCTTCACTTTTGTGAGTATTCTCCCCAGGAGCCCCATGAGGTTTTCACAGAGATGATTAAAGAAAAATCCCCTTGGGCTTCCATTGGGGGAAAAGAAGAGTATTCATTTTGAAATAAGCCCAAGCACTCTGCTCTTCTTAACAAAATAATCTATTTCACTAGAGCCTACCAGACCTGGAGGACGGGAAATACATAACTGCAGCCTCTTCTGGTCTTCCTGTTCCACCTAAGTGTATGTGTGTGTTTGTGCAGAAGGGGTCGGGGAGAGACATGAGAAGCACTTTTGAAGGTCACAGCTCAGGGGCACAGGCTCACTAAAATCTAAGACATAATCACAGATTACAGAATGCTTCCTCTCCCCCCACACCTTACCACCACATAAATAAGGCCTATATACTAAAGTTCATTTGGACCCATATATTATGTCCAGCTTTCAACAAAAAAATTATAAGGTACATTAAAAGGCAAAAACCACAGTTTTGAAAGACAGGGCAAAGCATCAGAACCACATTCATATATACCAGGAACATTGGAATTATCACCAGAGTCTGGGAATTTAAGATAACTATGGTTACTATGCTAAGGAATCAAGAAAATGAGAAGACAAGCCACAGACCTGGAGAAGAAGACTGATATACAAAACGTATAAAGAACCTTTACACTACAACCAAGTGGGATTTATCCGTGGGATGCAAGGTTGGTTTACATATGCACATCAACCAATATGATATAGCACACTGGCAGACTGAAAACAACAACAACAACAACAACAACAACAACAACACGTGATCATCTCAATAGAAGCAGAAAAAGCATTTGACAAAATACAACATTCATTCATGACAAAAATATTTCTCAACAAAATAGGTTTAAAAAGAAATTTCCTTAACACAATAAAGGCCATTTATGAAAAGTCCACAGCTAATTATAATCAGTAGGGGGAAAAAAAAATGAAAGCTCTTCCTCTAAGATCCAGTATAAGGCAAAGCTATCACTCTCACCACTTTCATGCAACATAGTACTGAAGTACTAGCAAGAGCAATCAGACAAGAAATAGAAATAAAGGCATCCAAATTAGAAAGGAAAAAGTTAAATTATCTGTTTGCAGATGACATAATCATGAAAGAAAAAAATCCAATTAATTTTAATATATGTTAATGTGTTCAACCTCATGTCTAATCAGACAAATACAAATCAAAACCAAAATGAGGGTCCACTGTACTCCAAACCAATTAAGAAAATTTTAAAGGTCTGAAAATACCATGTGTTGAGTGAGGAAGTGGAGCAAATGGAAACTCTCAAACTGTACTGCTGGGAATACAGATTGGTACAATTACTCCGGGAAAGCAAGTGGATGGACACCCTCCACTAAAACTGAATATATACATATCTGTGGTCCACCAATTCTACCCAAGTACATTCCCTAGAGAAACTCTTGCATATCTGCATTAAAATAACATACAAGAACATTGGCAGCAATCTGTCCTTAACAATCCAAAACTGGAAATTTGGAAACAACAAGGTGTCCAACAACAGCAGAATGAATAAATTTTAGTATATATCAACAATGCAATACTACACAGCAATTAAAATGAAATAAAAACCTTAACAAGATGGTTGGCTGTTAAGAACAAAATATTAGGGGTGCCTGGGTGGCTCAGTGGGTGAAAGCCTCTGCCTTCGGCTCAGGTCGTGACCCTGGGGTTCTGGGATGGAGCCCCTCATCGGGCTCTATGCTTAGCAGGGAGCCTGCCTCCTCCTTTCTCTCTCTCTGCCTGCCTCTCTGCCTACTTGTGATCTCTGTCTGTCAAATAAATAAATAAAATCTTTAAAAAAAAAAATACTAAGCAAAAGAACCAGAGATGACAAGAAGATAAATATGACTATTTTCATGAAGTTTAAAAATGTGCAATACTAAAATTGTTACTATTTTTTAGCAATGTGCATCATTCATGTAAAATTTTCAGACTATTTGGTTTAAGCAGATACCAAAGATTTTTTTTTTTACATTTTACACACAAGGGAAAATGACAGCTAGAGACCTATACAAATGTTTTTTTTTTTTTTTTTTTGTCAGTAGAAAAAGGGAATGATTAAGTAGTCATTCAGTCTAGAGAGAAAAAGAAGAAAGTCTCATTAAAGGTGGTAGATTTTTGACTGACAGTCAAATGAGAACCAAACTGATGGGCAATTAATTTCTGAAACAATCTCATTTAAGTCCATTAGAAAATTGGACTCAAATAATCTCATTTAAGTCCATTAGAAAATTGTTCAGGGGCTCTATCAGGAACACTAACCTTTGCCAAGAAAGTTGTTGTAAATTATATCACACAGGAAGGTTCTATTCCAGACCAGAGTGGAAAATTTTTCTTTTATAGTACATAAAGTACAAAACTAAAAGAAAAGCAAGGAAATCATTGCCATAAATGCAAGACAGCATTTACCTCAAGCCAGAGCAAAAGAATGTTATTTGAGAAGAAACACATAGGACATCTAGAGCGCTGAGGGCTACAGTTACATGCAAAACTATTCTTTTCTTTTCTCTTCTTTACTTTTCTTTGTTCATTAGATTATTTTTCATTTTACTGTTATTCATTAAACTGGAGTACTTTTCTATACATGTATTCTGTAACTCAATTTGAAAGTTCAAATTCAACATGAAAATCTGAGACACAGAGTAATTAAGTGATTTGCATATTTCACACCCACATGAAATGTGCTGCTCGAGTACCAAATCTTATATGATAGAGTCTTAGCATAAAACTGCCTTCTCTAGTCCTTCTAAAAAGCCTTCACATTCCTTCGATCCCACAGTGATTATTTCATCATCTGTTCTCACAGAACTCATTGTTTAAACACCTCAAGGGCAATTAACTATGAAGTGTCTCACAACCATTCCTATACTGTTATTTAGCCTTTCACGTTGTATGCTGTGTCTTCTAGTTTATGACTTGGCACACAGTATCCTCTTGATATACATTTATTTATAAGAAGCAATACAGAGTCTAAGTGTGAATCCCACATCAGAACCGATGATGTTAAAGCAGTGTTCCAGTATTTATCATCATCGTTTCAAAAACACCTTTCTTGAATCCAGCTCGGAGTGTTGGAAATGAAGGCTCATGCCTTTCTTCCATCAGTCAGAAAACACTCTTACCCTTTCTACAAACCCAAAGAATGGTGGCCACTTGAAAGCCATTTGTTATTCAATTATGCAGCATCTCCTCTAGGGATTCATTAAGGACTTTGAGACTTAAAAATAGCAGAACAGTTTCTGTGCAGGGGGAAAAAAAGTAATACCTTGGAATATGATGTAGAGTGAGGACACATTACTTAATTCACACTATCCTTATGAGGGGTGAACTTAATTCTGATCATGAACTGCTTTCCTAATATGAATTTACTTTGCAGTTTCCATTCAAAGCACAAAGCTCAATCATTCTTTCAACAAATACTTAAGTATCTACTACATGCCTGTCACCAAGCCAAGACATAATGACATGACATCCTGAATGTTCTTTTTTCTCCTTGCCAAACATATTTTCATTTATTGATGGTCATTATCAAGGGAGAAACATATTTCATAAGTTAGCAAATAGTTCTTTTCTTTGTAACTTGCTATTGCAAGCAAGGCATCAAAATATAATAGCTATAACATTTCAGGGTGAAGTGCCAGACCAAGATGCAAATTTTAAGAGCTGGTATTTTTAAAAAATGGTTATAAAACTCTGGAATCCCTCACTTGCATTTAGGGCATTAAAAAATGAGGGAAGAACAGGACTTGGGGAGAAAGATTTCCTCAAAGGATACCCCCCTACCTCTTTTCCTCCATGAAAGAGATGTGGGAGAAGTACTAGCTCCTAAAACAAAATCTAATGACAGGCTTCAAGGATATTTATCCCTCAGAATTTCTTAAGATTTCTGTGAAGAAAGCGCTGGGCATTTTATGAATCCATATTTTTCCAAGGGGAACGTGAATTCTTCATCACTAATCTCCGTCTGTTAGAGAAGAACCCAGTGAGCTGGTGTCTGACTGGAAATTCTAAAGAGCAAGAGATAGGTAGGCTTCCAGCATTGGCAAAGGGAAAGCAGCTGCTGCTTCATTTACTGTGTTTCCTGGGGCAAAGACGGTGGAGGGATTCCCCTGACCGAGATAGAGGATATATACGAGTTAATAGTCAGCAGTTTAGGTCTGGACAAAAAGAGCTATCAAGAAGAAACTGAAAACAAGCAAGCCTTCAGATTCCCAAGTAGTTTATTATTTCATTTCTCTGCTTCTGCCCTTGCCCTGGTCAGTGCATTTTACCACAGAAGTCAATGTTTCTGTTAAAACATAAGTCAGGGGGCTCCTGGGTGGCTCAGTGGGTTAGAAGCCTTTGCCTTCAGCTTGGGTCATGATCCAGGGTCCTGGGATCAAGCCCCACATCAGGCTGTCTGCTCAGTGTGGAGCCTGCTGACCCCTTTCTCTCTGCCTGCCCCTCTGCCTACTTGTGACCTCTATCTGTCAAACAAATAAATAAAATATTAAAAAAATAATAATAATAAGTCAGCTCATGTCACCCCTCTGCTCAAAATCATCCAGTGGCTTCTATGTCACATGAAGTAGAAGCCCAAGAGCTCACTAGATCTCTGAGGCTCTACACAATCAGACTGCGTGGCCCACACCCTTATTTTCTCCCCTGTCCTCAGCGCTCTACAAAGTAGGCGCACTGGCCTCTTCTGTTCCTCACAGTCATCATCAGGTCCTCTGCACTTGCCAGGCCCTCTGCCTGGAATGTTTCCATGCCTTGGAGTCCTTACCTTTCTCACAAAGCCTTTCCTGAGACCCTCATTTAAAATTTCAACGCTTCTCCTAACACTATTTCCCTTTCCCTATTTTATTTTTAACTCTCATCACTACCTAATTTCTGTGTGTGTGTGTGTGTGTGTGTGTGTGTTTATACCTTATGCATATATATTTTTATATATGCATAAGGTATATACATATATACATATATGTGTATATATATGTATATATGTATATATATACATGCAGGTTATGTATATTATGTATGTCATGCATATATAGGCATAGATGTATAGATACATATTTATATATACATGTGTAATACATACATATATATCATGTATATTTAAGAAATAATACTATAGTATAATTACATTTGTGTGCATGTGTATATAAAATTATGTTCCCCACTAGAATCACAATTTTCACAAAGGCAGGGATTTTATCTGCTTTTTTTCATTGTTATGTACCACTGTTATGTACCAAAGGGCTTAGAGCAGTGTTTGGCATAAAGCAGTTGCTTGATAAGTGTATGTTGACTGAATGAATGCATTTTAATAAAATTTGGGGGAATGAAAATATTGCTAGGTGGCTGTTCCAAAAGGAGGCCATAAGGGAAAAAATCAGAATATCCTAGAGGAGGAAGTCACCAAAACCACATACAAATTTGCTGGAAGCAGTAGGTTTGGGCCTTTTGCTCCTTCCTTTTCCGCAAGCCCAGTGCACAGATTTCAGTCAGCAACGGTTATGATCTGTGATTTTCCCCTCCTGGGCTGAATGAAAACTTAAACAAGCCAGGAAATGTTTGCACAGACATGAAAGCAAAAGGAAAAAATCTAGGGCATGAACCATGTTGGACTGCTAAGTATGATAACTATCATGATTTCTAAGTAGAGTTAAGAAAATGTATTTTTCTTTGACTCCAAAATTTTCTAAAATGGGTTCCGACCTTTAAAAATCCTGAGTCCATGGGGTGCCTGGGTGGCTCAGTTGGTTAAGCTTCCACCTTCAGCTTAGGTCATGATCCTGGGGTCCTAGGATGGAGCCCTGCATCGGGCTTCCTGCTCTGTGGGAAATCTGCTTCTCTTTACCCCTCTACCTGTTGCTCTCCCTGCTTGCGCTCTCTCTTTCTCTCCCTCACTCTCTGTCAAATAAATAAATAAAATCTTAAATAAATAAGTAAATAAACATTTTTTAAAAAAGAAAATAAAAATCCTGAGTCCAGAATTCAAGTGTTAAAAAGAGGCCAAGTTACAGGTGGCAGAGGAGTGAAGAGCAGAAAGACCGCGACATGAACATGGCCTTCCTACCTCCCCTTCAACATGACTTCTACAGTTTATTTCCAGATAACCAAGAAAAACTCCAAGGTTTTAAGGGAAAAGGAACAGGGTATATTAAAATTAGCTGAATAATATATAAGCAATACCTCAGATTCAAATAAACCTTAAAACATACGCTTAACACATAAACGCTCATGTACACACATGAACACACATTCGCACATGCTCACAAGCACGCCGACAAGCATATTCTGAGAGTCCCTCATCCTAACAGGTCACAAGGAACCACAGCTTTAAACTTCTCAGGCTCTCCCAAATGTCAAGGCCCACTTCACACAGGAGTTCATTCACTCTGCCATGTACCCCATTTCAATCCATTTCTGCACAGAGAGGACAGGAACAAATTGAAGTTACAAATAAATATGCTGGAGGTTTACCCAAAGCAAGAGAAAGTCTTAACTACAGTACAATAGTAATGAGAGTAGTAGTAGCAGCAGTAATAGTAATAACAATAGTAAGAGGAGGAACAGTAACAATAACTATCCCTCTTGAGCATTAGTGCAGATAAATGGTTCTAATGCATGATGTCGTATGAATCCTCACGTTCCCTTAAAGTAGATTAAGGGACACAAAATATTTATTTCTTAAGAAACCATTGTCCAGTGTAGTTTTAAGTCATGGGCTTTAACAATTTAGCAAGTCAGAGAAATAAAAAGATAAAAAGAAATATTTTTAATGCAATTACAATTTCTTATTCCTTCAACATCAATGAGAGTAAGCTGTAAGAATATACAGGGACCTCACTGCAAATAGCAGTGAATTAGGAAGAAGGCTACAATGTCCCCGCACACATTTACCTACACAGTGCAGGCCATCAGTGCATAAATGAGTGAACAAGTAAGTGAGTGGAAGGACAAACAAACAAACAAACAAATTGCACTCCTCTTTGACTTCTTCGTTGCCTAAAAAACATAAAACTCTTTATTCCTCTTGAGTAATTTCTCTCGCTAGATCTTTCTATCTCCATACACAGCAAACTCTCCAGTATTTTCTGGATAGTAACAGATATTCCAGAGTTCTCTGATGGTCACAACTAGCCAGTCATCCCTTCCATTCTGCCCCAATTGCCACTATCCTCATTCAAATTCAAATCCATATCATAAAGTCATCCACTTTCGCCCAACACTCCAATCCATCTTCCACCTTGTCCCAGATGAAGCTGCCTTTTATGTCACTTAGCTTACATCACAAATCCTCGAATGGCCCTTCACCCCCTACACAAAGGACAGCCTTTCTACTTCGACATTCAAAACTTTCAGCAATCTGACACGTCCCCACACCTCCTCTTTTATCTCCCGCTACCTCTCAACATATACGTTAAATTCAGTCATTCTTTACAGTCCATAATTTTGCAAAATCTACTACATTTTCCCTCTGTTCACATCTTTGTTTGTGCCATTCCTTGTATCCATAAATATCTCCGCTCAGCTTCAGCTATGAAAACTCTGTCCATTGCTCAGATGCCAGTTCTAATTTTCTCCTTCAATATGTAATCTGTGATTGACTTAGTCACAAACACCCTCTTATCAGATAGACCCTGTTATCCCTAAAGAAAGCTTCTGAGATTAAAAAAAAAAAAAAAAGCATTGATTTGCGTAACTCTAGAGTCTGTTATTATCCAGCTCAATGTTTTATTAACTGTGCTTCAAAGTGCCTCAAAATTTTTCAAAAAAAACCCAAACCAAAACAAAACATGCCAAAAAATAAGTTTCTTGTCAGGTAGCTTTGTAAAAAGCTCTATATACTCTTGTCTTGGAGATTCACAGTGAATATTAGCATATCAAAGGCTCTGAGAATCCTGCCTTGAAGAAATGTGATTAACTTGGTTTAACTCCGTACTTCCCAAGTATATTTGATGAGATTCTCCAGTTTTCATATATATCAATAAAGCTTTCTTAGAAATCTAGTTTTCCATGGGTCACACTCTAGGAAAACACTAATCTAATACTATCTAATACAACTCCCTCAAGGTAAGGGATGATAAAATTGGGCTCTAGAGAAGTGAAGTAACTGAATAAAGACAATGGGTTAGTTTGTGGAAGAGTCTGTACACCCCCATGTCTCTTGCCTTCCAAACCAATGCACTCTCACTATATCACTATTATCAAATTATATGATAGCATGAAATTGTATGCTTGGAATTTTTATTTTGTACTTCACTAAATGTCTTAGACATTGAAATCCTTTTAGCAGTAATTTGCTTTGGGAGGAATAGATTATAGGCACAAAATAAAGCCATACTTTAGCCCAATGAGGAGTCTCTATATACAGAGACACAAAGAAATTAATCAGGGAAGCTAATATCTGTATAGTGTCTAGGGATTAGAATTCATATTACCTAGCTGAATTTAGAGAAATCTAAACTTCTGGGATACCCTATGGACAAGGTGGTTAAGAAAGGTAAGTCTAGAGTCATATTATACAAACAGGCACAAGCATAAAACAAATAAATAAGTAAATCCTTCTCAGAGTTTCCTATACAGAATTTTCCCTTATCACAAGCCTCAGTAAAAACAAAAACAAAAGAAAAGCATATTTTTGTGTAATGAGATCTCAGCTGGACCTATCCTTTGTGAAAAATACTACTGATTGCCTACTCAACACCTTCTCCTTCCATTTTTCCTTTCGATTTGGTCAGAGAATGTACAACCATCTATTCAAGAAAGGTGAGATCCTCCCCCATTTCCAAAAGATAAACCATAATTTGTCTATGACAATCTTGATTATTCTCACTGTATTTCCCAGTGGACTGAAAAGCGAGAATATAACCAATATGCAAGGATAGTATATTGAGATTTCTGGAGAAGATCTTTGCCCCTTATAAAAGAGAGGGGTTGGATTAGGACCACTTTTCATACCTATATTCCTATAATGCGGAAGTAATGTCTGAACCACTGAAACCCGTCTTCATACTGTAAAGAATAAGCCGAGGAACAAAGGCTAATATGTTGAGGCTGGCAGAACAGAAGGTTTTCAGAAAAAAAAGACACTCTCCCCTCACAGTACTTTCTCTTTTCTTTCTTCTATTTCCCTTCCAATCCTCCAGACCATGCATCCTGAGTCAGGCTCTCCCTACCTTGCTTCTGTTTCTGCCTTCACTTCTAGAAATGGATAGTTTTCCAAAATGCAAATGCAAATATTTAAACACTTATGATTACAAATTTGCTACATATACCTATCCACCACTTCTCCAACCTTCCAGACTGGAGTTCCTTCTCTTCTTCCCATATATCAGCACCTTTTGGAAAGAATATTTTAATGAAAGCGACAAAGACAAATTTATAGTTTTACTGAAGGCCATCCTGCTTCCATAAAACTCCTTGATGACAGAATATCCTATCTCTTCTTATCCACTGAACTGCTTTAGCAGTATATTGATTAGTGCTCAATAACTACTTTTTCATTAAATTACAAAAAATGTAGGGCCAATTAATTTATTCCAAGAAAAAGAAAAAAGGTCAAGAACATTTGGTTAATTTAACATTTGATTAAATGAAAGGAACTCTCTAAATAAAATGAGAAATAAGTTCTATCAATGCAAGGGTATTTCAACAATGATTTCAGAACATATTTTTTTTCCTTTTTTTTAAATTGTTATGTTTAGTTAGCCTACATGTTGATAATATGGTGACCATAGTTACAACATCTCATATTTGTTTAGTGTTTTGTGAGTTAAAAAGAGCCTATACCTATTACCTCATCTGAGCATTTTTCATGTGATATATCATTTTTAGGTATAACAAGTTTGTACAATAACATTGTTAACAATTTGAGAGGCAGCATATGATCAGAGTTTATTCCCAAACACATATTTCAATTGTAAGTTGATCTGAAGCTTTGGAAAAAAAAATGAAAGAAAAAAAATGAAAACAAAAAAATAAATTCTCCAGATTGGAGTCCATTGCATTAGGTAGGCCACATCTGGGACACTTGTGTTTATTTCTGCATGCTGTATTGTAAAAGGGACACTGTCAAAACAATGTATCAGACAAAGGTAACCAAGATGATGTCTGGAAATTATCTTAAATGAAAAATGTGAGAACTGGAAATATTCAGCCTATTAAAGAAACGATTTCAGGGATGACATCACAGACATCTTTAAACTCAAGGGCTATCAAGTGAAAAGGTGGCAAGAGTCTTTCCCTCATGGTTCTGATAGCAGAACTAAGGTCAATGAGCAGAAGTTAAAAAGGCTAAGTGATCAACATAAGAACATAGAGGATTTTCTAATACCCCTCTCTCCCATTGTTCTCCAATCTTCCAGGTTATTCAACACAAAGAAGAAATTTTCTAAAATCCAAAGTTGCCTAGTAACTGTCGGCAAATTAGATACCTAAGGATCTTCTGATGCCCTTCCTCAGGAATTCTATGAGAGGAATTTTTATATTGGCAGGATGAGCCACATAACTAATCTCTATAAACCCTTCCAACTTGAAGACTCAAGGATGCCATGTTTTGAGAGCAGCCCAGGAATCACTGATCAAGCCCCACTCAATTTATTTGTGTAATAACCAACTTATCATTCAAAGTATGAGATAGCTAAATACATAATTTGCAAAAGATATGGGTAAACAACTAAAATCTAACCCACAGTGATTGGTAATGAGCATCCCCAGAACCTAGAACAATACCAGGCACAGGGCAGGAGCTCAATAATGTGTGTATGATTTAATGAATGATGTAACTATCTAAAAGTTAGATAATTCTGACAGGTTTCCAAACATTTTCACACAAGTTAGCTCTTTAAGCTTCAGCAACTACTCTATGAGGCAGACTAAGCAGGTGAGTATGTCATTTCATACACCTTATTTTGTTGCCCTACCTCCAAGAATGCTCCTCTATTAACACTATGCTTTTAGGTTTCATCAAAGATTGTTAAAAGAAAAATTCATCACAAGAACATCTTACATAAAATCACGATCAAAATATCACCGTCCATCATGCCCCTCATATAAGAAACAACATTATAAATTCCTCCTGCAAATAATGACAAAAAAATTTTGCCTTGCCATACTGCCCTCCCTTCCTTCCTCCTTTCTTTTTTAAGTAAGATCATGGGGACTCTATAAACAAACAACGTTCCTTTTTCCCTCAGAAATTGCCAGAAAGTTCAGTGAAACTTGTGGCTCTAACTTTGACATCCCAAATTCCTAACATATATCTCTCCAACATTATAACACCTCAGGACTTAAAAACGTCTTTTGTTTTTAAAGCAATGGAATTTTTGGTTTGAAAAAAAAATATTACTTGGAATCTTGATACATAAAACAGATAAAAGTACAGCTGTTGAGAACAGAGCTCAGAGCCCTCCCAACAAAGCCTCCTCAAAAATCCTCTACACACAAGTGGCCCTAGATGTCAATGACTGTCATTTGAAAACTACTGCTCTACATATTTTCAATTATTTTAGCTGCCTTGTTTTGTGCATTTTTATTATAAACTACATGAAAATATTTCAGTATTAGGCACATGAAAAGTATGTGTATTTCTATATATGCTTACACATGAGACAATGGAAATGTTAGACATTAACAATAGGTGGCCCATGAATGGAGTCAAGATCATAAACCAAAACTGACTTTAGATTCAAGCAATATCTAGGTTAAAATCTCAGCTTCTCCCTGTATAAGGGTGAGAGTTATTTAACTTGTTATGCTGGAAAACAAGTTAATATCTTGGCTAAATTTACACACATAAAAAACGGTTACAATAGCATCTATCTTACAACATTGCTTTGAAGATTAAATGAAATAAAGTTTGTAAATAACTCTACACAATACTTGACACATAATAGGTACTTACTATTATCTTCATTACTTTTTGACACATACCCTTCTGGGCTGGTCAGTATGTTATACCAATAAGAAATTTTTTAAAAAGGGGGAGTGTAGGATACTCTAAGTCTGGAACTTGGAAACCACAGAAACAACATACAGCACTGTAAACTAAGTACAGGATAAGACTGGCCAAGAGAAAGAATTAGCCTGATATTCATTAATAATGCTGAGGGAAAGGTAATAATTTTCAAACTTTGCTAACAAAAAAAACTAGGTCATCATAAAAGGCTGAAAATGAGGCCAACTTAAAGAAGTACTTGATTTTGTCACTAATCCAATCACCATCAAACCCAACAGATAAGGGAAAGTTTTTACTTTCTTGAGCCTTGTCCCAGACACTTTACTTTCAAGGAAACACATTAAATTGCTTGTATGTGATGAATTACAACTTCAACAGAATCACTGGGGAAAACATTGAGGAGCATTTGTTGGCCCAGGGAAACAAAACTGTCCTCCAGCTCCTCTGTCAGATCCTGCCAACAGGAAATCTTTTAAAGCAATGTTTTAGCTCTACCACTGACATCTACCTATAAACTAATGTGATGTTTGGCATGGAAGGCTGTTTATTTGGGTGTGTAAAGGTTCTGGCTGTTAGCTTGGAGAGAAAAGTTATTATTCTACCTCCCCTTCAGAGACAATCCAAATACTTGTTTGACAGGGTGAACACCCACTACACACAAAAGTGGGGTTGAGCCAAACTTCTACAAAACTAAGTAGGTGAACTTGTCTCTGATACTTCCTTTCCACCTCTTCTATCTGTGAGCCCCATCCCTTACCCTCCGCAGTCCCACTATTCAATCCAGGTATCTATCTGAACTCTTTTTGCCAGGACTTTGCTATTGTCTAATTGTCACCTGACACCCTTTCTTCCTTTCCCTTATCCTTTCAAACGGTTATAGCTGGTAAGTGTTCCAGGAACATTTAAATCTTATTGGCACTTAAGAATGTCATGCTGAAAGGTCTTCAGAACTTAAAGGAATAAAATCCAACTGATGGGATTTGAGATCCATGATGGGTCTGAAGGAAATCTTTATAGGCTCGCCCAAATCAATCACCCCATTAGTGACCATCTACTACCCTTACATTCACAGCTGACCTGGAAAGAAACAGTCATTTCCCTAGAGACACCTAGAAGAAGGAAATTATCATACGTGTGTGTGTATGTATGTGTATATATATAATATATATTATACTACCTACTTATATATAGTAAATATGTATGTATGTGTAAATACACAGTATATTTAGAGTAGTATACTATACATATATAGTGTTTATATTCCTATATATCATAGTATATACTATATATACAGTATAATAGATAGCACATATTGATAGTATATACAGTATATACACATATAAAGTATATACCCTATATAAAATATATATAATATATATGATTGATAAATTAGAGTATAAACATATAAATTTCATGCACACACAAGACTTACAAGTTTTTCTTTTCTTTTTTTTCTTCATGTCAGACAGATAATGTGCCAAGGTCATAGCAAGGTTTGAGGGAGGCACATGTCACACAAAAGCGTGAACACCCTCTCATGATGCTCATGAAGTACAAATGAATCCCATCCTTGTAAGTTTTTTTTTTTTTTTTAATATTTGGGAAATTTATTTTGTAGGTCACACAACCTTTACAAATGTTTCCATAGTCATATTTTGGCTGGCTGCCGAGTCACTCTGCATCATTAATTAAGAATGTTTCTGCACTAACAGCTCATTTCCAACATATGTAGTTAGGCAGCAGGGTGACCTCCAGAGAGCAGGTTCTTAAATTCCCATGAATACGGTTCATAAGGCTGAGTTGCCAGAAACAGCAAGTCACAGCTTCCATGCCTCCCACCCTTCACTTTATACTGGAAAGTATAGGATACCCCACAAGGCACATATGGCAGCCCAAGTACCCAAGGGATGATTGTAACATTGGCAACAAGTTCAAGTCATTTAAATCCAGCAAAGTAAATGCATTGGTATGGAAAGATGTGGGATGATATGGAGAACTGAGAAAAATTACATAGAAAACCAGAATATGAAGAGGAAGAGGAAAGTAAACCAGACACTTAGAAGACCGGGGGGGAAAGGTGGATTTCAAATACTTCATGTATAACTATTATAACAATATGACAGAGGGTATTTTTTAAAAGCCTTAAAGTGGAGACTTTCAAGCCAAAACATCTGTGGAACTGAAAAAAAAAAAAAATCCAGCATCTCCATTCTGCCTGCCTCCCTCTTCAGCACCAGCAGAGAGCAACACATTAAAAAGGTGTTTAGACTGTCAGTAAATGTGATTGAGTTTTTTCTATTCTGCTAAAAGCCTGCTACATGGTAGAACAAAAAGCAAATGCTTTCCTCATATCCAGGTCTGGGTGGAATGCTTACATTATTTTAACACCCATTAAGGGATAGCTTCGTCTCTCCATGGAGACAGGGAAAGCAATCTATGCGCACAAAAAGCTTTTTGCCCTTTCCCTCCAGTCCCCAAAGGACTTTTACTCAAGACTAGACAACCTCACCGTGAAAATTTAGTGCAAGTGGTCTATCTATTTACTGGACCAAAATGGGACGAAGAAACATGAAAACCTGGATTATCTTAGAACTGAGCTCTGTAGGATGGGAACAAAGCTGGGCGGAGCTGATCAGTTCAGAGTAAATGGGGCTACACTTAGTGTTCTGTTTTTCCATCCATCAAACTGACAGTAGGAATCGCCAAGGTAGAAATGATCACTCATTACTGAACTAGGAAAAGAAAGGCAGAGCTTGGGCCACATGCCAAAACTGAGGATCAGGTGTCTTTTAATTTAGTGTGGACTGCAGATGGCAAAGTGATTACTATTAAGTAGTTATATAATTGCTTACTTAGGGTTAAAGGTCACACCTCCACCTGTTACTCTGCCAGGAATAGAACTGCCAGAAAATGCCATTTCTTATAGAAAAGACAAAAGGGCCAGATGTAATTATCATTTTATAATGTAAATTCCATATTCAGATTTTACATTATGCAACTCTGTATTATCCTCCAAATCCACTAAATAACTGATAGTTTTTGAAGGACTTAAGTTTAATATAAAAGATCTATAACTAAATCTAAGCAACATCTCTCAAGGGCTTTTGTAAACAATATAGTCAGTATTTCTAGTACACATGGTACAGTTCACAGTTATGGCAATATTTTTACTGTTTTTCTGAGTCATGTGAAGTCAACCTGCATGGGATAAAAAGTAAGGAAGGAGTTATATTGGCTTGCTATAATTTAGTTCATTACTTCACTCTTAGAATGGAAATTGGATATAAGGAGGCTCTTACCTGGAGATTTTCTGGGATAGGCAAAATTTGTGGTAGTACTACCTTTTCTGTGATTGCTCTGTGTTTGGTTTTAGGGTTTTTTTTGTTTTGTTTTGTTTTTTGAGACCAAAGGACATCTGGAAAAAATTTAACTTATGGGAGGAATAAAGGCCCACAAGGCATATGTGTGCCCTATGGTCTAAGTGATTTTTAGGATTCAGGCTTATTTCCAAGATGGAATGTCTAGAATTTGTTCTATTGGAGGCTATGGTTGCTCTTCTATATTGCATATTACATAGGTAGAACTTGAGCAGGACTCCTGCTACCTCGAGACTTCTGGGAGGAGGAAGAAAAAAGAAAATTATTAACCATCAGATCCGGAGCAGCTTAATCATTCAAGAAATAAAGAGTACCCAAAGGGTGAAGAAAAAAGTTTGCTCTATCTATTCTCCAGTCAATAAGAAATAGATATTTTACTATCTATGTAGCCTAAAAAGGGAGAAGCCAAGATTATTACAGCTCATATTCTGAGACTAATTAAGATTTTATTAATTCTTTTTTTAAGATTTTATTTATTTATTTGACAGAGTGAGAGAGATCAGAAGTAGGCAGAGAGGCAGGTAGAGAGAGAGGGGGAAGCAGGCTCCCTGCTGAGCAGAGAGACCAATGTGGGGCTCGATCCCAGGACCCTGAGACCATGACCTGAGCCAAAGGCAGAGGCATAACCTACTGAGCCACCCAGGTGCCCCAAGATTTTATTAATTCTAATCAGCCAACATAATATTGCGTTCCCACATGAACTTGCTAAGGCAAGAAAACACTTAAACTTCTTTCAACAAACCCAGACCAAGACAACCTCTCTTTCTTCTTAACTTCTATAATATTGACCATACCACAGCAGCCATTTGGCACATATAAAGGTCACCATGTCTACCCCACTCTCCTGTACAAAGACACAAGTGAGACTGCCACTTCTGAAGTTTCAGAAAGGAAAGTAGAGCACATGTCTCCTCTACTCTTGAATGCCTGAGAATCTTGAGAGAAGTGTTACCAGCCTCAACCCCACTGGGATGCTGAGAGCACAGCAAAGTCTACTGTGCTATGTCTAATTTTCCTCTTTCTGACTCCATTCCTCTGTCAACTCAAAGGATCTTCTACCCAGGGTGGAAACAGGCTGAAAACCTGTTTATTCTGTTGGCATCTCCTGCTTTAATAGTCTCCATCTTGCTCCATATGGAACCTTCTGAAGTTAGACACTATAAATTTGGCATGTGCTGTTTACAACACCACAGTAATAAGTGACCAAGCTGTAACTGCCAAATGGGGTATGACCGACAGCTGAACTAGGAGGATGAAAAAGAGCCCGTTATTTAAACTCCATGTTCCGTCATACCACAGATGACTGTATATTCGTCGTCAACTGCAATGTCTTGAACACAGTAAATGCCAATGAAAGGCCTGTGATTCATGACTGATGAAAATATTTTGACATACTTTATATTAAAGTTCATAGTAGAGAGTTGTGATAATCAATCTCCCCCAATAAAACACTGCTAACATCAGAAGTGCATGGAAAGTTTCTACAGCAAGGGAAACAGTCCTTTAAAGACTTGTATTTTATTTGAATGATGAATACATAACCCAGTTTGACTTTTATGATAACCAGAAATATCAGCCCAAAGTAGATATTCTACAGAGTAAGCTAGCTGAGATGTGCCTATATCCTATTTCCAAAATGAAATCTCCATGTATCCATCCCTCATGCTGAAATAATCAGGCCTCCTAGGGTGTAAAAGGTGAATTGTCTCTCTCTATTAGTGCCACATCAAGATAAGCAATATCTTGGTACCTTTATCATATCAATTTCCAAAGCTATAATTGTACATTCCTATTCCCCATAATCTAACAGAGACACTGAACCATATGTGTAACTATTTGATCAGCTCTTCATATGGGCAGAAAAATATTCACCAGCCCCCAAAAGATACAAATCAGCTTATCCTTTATAAATACAAAAATGATTGGAAACAATAGTGCTTTGATGGTTAGCCAAAGGAAAATACCTATCAAAGAACAATCTATTTCTATAGAATCTGGGTCAACCTTCTAAGTCTAAATGCAATTCAGCAATATAAAATTTCTTGTCTGCATCTATAGAAACTGGCATTCATCACTCACCAAAAGCCAATAGATAACATGTGGTAAACGGTTGAAAGAAACCAATGATTTCTTACCAGTCACATGGTAGACATAAAAACTTTTTGTGAAGGGACTATTTTACTTTTAGCTCTTTCTCCATGAAGTGACATATGCTATAGATGATTTTTTTTCCTTTAAGTTAAATAAGACCCATGAAGCAGAAAATAAAGATGTCTGCAGAAAGAAAAAAAAATGTGCTGTTAATTTGCATACATTTTCAGATATAATCATATGCAGCATGGGCTAAGGCTCAGAATTGTTACGAAGCATCCAAATTTATTATGCTTTATCATCTTGGGTGATTACTTTGTTCTAGCAGTACTCTTCTTGTGGCTACAGACAAGAAGAGCAAAAAAAAAAAAAATTAAATGCATACCAATCTTTGCCATTTTTATCTTTAAATCGAAAAATATGCATAATAAATGAGGGATTTTTTATGGGCAAAATACCACCAATATTCCAACTAAATGACTTAGAGTGATAAACAGGACACATTTCTTCATTTTCTAGATAGAAAAAAATTTCTCTCACATATGCATTACTACTTTTCAGATGTATTAAGATGCTATTGTAGTTAATAAAATAGTAAAATATTCACTAAAAAGCTTTACTACAGTCACGGTAACTGTTTTCCACTATGGATTTTCTTAAATAACATAGAGTAAAAGTGAAACCAATATTATGTATGTATTTATGCATGTGTCCAGCAGGGAAGGGAGTGACATGACATTTTGACATTCAAAAATGGTCCTTGGGGTGCCTGCTTGGCTCAGTTGGTAGAGCATATGACTCTTGATCTCAGTGTTGTAAGTTCAAGCTCCACACTGGGTATAGAGATTGCTTAAAAAATAAGATCTTTTTTTAAAAAATGGTCCTTATACTCAAAGAGATTTCAAATCATTGCTATGTGATGTGTGGCATAACTTCTTTGGGTACAACTTCTGTTGTGTACAATGACATCATAAGCAGCATTGGCTATCTGCAACATGATTAACAACTAGCACATGACTAAGACAGCCAACAGAATATGAAAAGGTGGGGTGTCTGGTGGCTCAGTCAGTTAAGTGCATCTGTCTGCCTTTGGCTCAGGTCATGATCCCAGAGTCCTGGGATCAAGCCCTGCACTGGACTCTCTTCTCAGCAGCAAATCGGCTTCTCCCTCACCCTCTCCCTTTGCCCCTGGTCCTGCTCTCTCTCTCTCTCAGACACTGTTTCTCTAAAAAGTAAATAGAATCTTTAAAAAAGAAAAAACAAATATGAAAAGGCTTCAACCTGAGCAAATATCAAAGCATACATTCACATTTAGAAGAGTGCTACCTGCTTTTCTTTTTAAATAGTCCATGGATTGTAAGATTGTAAAAAGAATAGACTAGTAAAGGACACTCTGACACAATCTCTTCCCCCAGAGATTCTAAGAGATTTAGTAAGAGAGCGAATGAGAGGCTCTCACAGTCATGCCTGGTGATTCTGAATGTGCTAGATGGTGTTTTAAAGTCATTTACCGCCAAGGTCAGTAAAAACACATTAGTCATCTCTTATTCTTAATGGACTATTAGTTTCATACTGAACTCAGAAAATTTATTAAACTATATGTAAATTTCAAGTAAAGATTCTAATGAGAAACTTTTGATTTCTGAAAAAAAATGAGTGTTATATTCATTCAAATAGTTCCAGAATGGAGAAAACACTGGCAAAGCAATTTCAAGGGCTTTTTGCCATTGACTATTCAAACCAAGAAGAGCCATCAGGTAACTTCTGAAGAGAAGGCTTGATTTGATGAACTAAAATTTATTTTAGGGACATGTCATTCTCATGGGAAAGAGTCTGTAATAGTAAAAAGCACTAACAAAACAAAATGAAAAATGGAATTTCCTTGTTCATATCTTATATACATATAAGGTCTACAAATGTTGGCATATGGAAAAGGTATTAGACCCAGAAGAAAATGCTCCAGGTTTTCCTACTTGAAACCACGTCTTTCACTCCATCAATCCTTCCTCATTTACAAAAGCCCCAACAAAGACCATTATGACAAGTGCAATAGTTACTGCTACTCATTATGGTGAGGTATGAGCCCAGCCTTCTTTGGTTAGAGGCAGAAGCCATCATGTTAAAAAAGAGATTAGTACCCACTGGTTAATTTTCTTTCCTGTAGCAATTGGGAACTACATTTTGCTATAAACTGGGCTTAATGGAAATAATACACTTCTATAATAAAGAGATTTAAATCAAACCCTTAAAACACTTATTAAAAGGACATAAAAAGTGAAACATGAGTCATTTCTCTAGCACTGTCTAGAGAAGAGGTTACCCAAGCCAGCCAATAGAATGTTTGTTATCTTCTATCAGTATAACATCAAAGTAATGGTTAACAACAATATATTCTAAATTCTTTATTCTGAGCAAGAAAAAAATGTTCAGAGAAGTTGGAAGAAACAAGCCTTCCTTATGGAAGCTAGCATGATATTCCTTTGCTAAGAGAGTCATAAAAAATAAAAGTAATCAGACAATAATAGCTAACATTTATTAATATTTAACATTTATTAAGTGCTTACTCTGCTCCAGGCACTATACTAAACTGGCATGCATTATTTCATTTAATTCTCACACTAATAATATCATGTTGGTACCACTATTATCCAAATTTTACAGATAAAAAAACTGAGATTCATAGAGAACTTGCTCAAACTCCTAATGCAAAGAAATAGCATAGCTCTGCCTACTTCCAAATCCAGTGCATCTAAGCATTAACTCAAAACTATTTCTATAGGATTTGCCAGGCGTGCCAGTACTTCTTGTCAGTGGTATTACATAAACATAAAAAGCATTCTCAGGTCCAGAGACTATAAAATGCATAGCTAAACAGCATATGTAAAATGAGGCTGAGAAAAAAACTAAGTACATAATCAACAATCTTTCTTGGGTGCCACTTATTCTTACACGACAATAAAAAACCCACAAGTTTTTTACAGTTCTTGGCCACATGTCTTTTAGAGACAGACTCTTTCAGCTACAGTCTTCGACTTCATCACTTAACAGAGTGTCTGGCATGTTGAATGAGTGAATATTCATCCATCTGCTTGTACTGAATTCAAGCCCTGTCTTAAAGATAAACTTGAAAACTATCTGAATCATATCACTGCATATTACCGTATAGTTTTAGTGGAAAGCCAGGCACCAACAAATCAACCCTTGCACCATATTGCTTCTTTTCTAGATTTCTCATCAAATATACATTACAACATGATGGGGTTGAAATCTTGGAACAGGAAGAATAATCTTTTTTCAACTATCCAGTTGCCCTCATAATGAAAATGGGAAAAACAAGGATGAGTTGCCTTTCCAACTTTTATTTTCACATTTCTTTGATGTGAAGTTGAGACTTAATATCCTCAGCCACCCAGGAAGTGAATATCAAGTTTGTTACTGAACTAGAGTGTTCTGTGGTTTTGTTGTGCCTATGACAGGGCCATGCTGCAGTTAAAACTTCTGCTAAAGCGATGGTTTAGCTTTCTGGTTGCTTGCATCATAACCAAGGTTTATTATTTTTGGCCTTAGTTGAAAAGAAGGAAAAAAACCTGAGAGCGTATAATCTGCAAAGGTTCATTTTATTTGAAGACTGGAGGCCAAGACACAAGAGTAACTTGATTATGAAAAATAAAGATTAAACAACTTTATTTATTTTTGCACATGTGAACCAAAAAAATAGGGAAAAGTACAGAATAACCATGCACCCATTGACAATGAGCAGGACGGAGAGGGAGTGGGGGAAATACTAAAAGTACATGTTGCTACTAATGCAAATAGTGTTTATGACTCTATTCATAAGCCTTTAAAGACAGTTGTTAGCACTGGGCACCAAGTCAGGGCCAGGTAGTAGAATAATCCTAACAGTTAATAAAAAAATACAGTAAGAACAGGATGTTAATTAATGCTCCTGAGAGTTACTATATTCACAAAAGATCATTTCAGCACAGTAATTTTTGGCTACCTTTCAAGAATGAAAATACCACGAAACTAGTCTGAAACAGGAATAAGGGCAATATACCACCTTACAGGTAGCAGACAAACATGGAGTCCTTTCTTGGGAAAGTAGAAGGGCCTTGAAAAAACAGATTTTTTTTTTTTAAGATTTCATTCATTCATTCATTCATTCATTTATTTATTTATTTTTTTAGATTTTATTTGAGATAGAGTGAGAGTGAGTGAGATAGCACAAGCCAGGGGTGGTGGGAGTGGAGGGGAGGGGTTAGAAGGAGAGAGAGAAACAGGCTCTCTACTGAGTAGAGAGCCCGACACAGGACTTGATCCCAGGACCTTGGGATCATGACCTGAGCTGAAGGCAGACCCTTAATGGACTGAGCCACCAGGCACCGCAAAACAGATTTCCTAAGAGCGCCCAAAGGCAATGTGAAAATGGAAGAGGTAAAGGAAGAAAGAGAGAAAAAGGAGAAAACAAAACAAAACAACACAACCCTTGTAGTTTTAGGCTGTCACATAATTACATAAACCAAATAGGCCCGAAAGAACAAAATGGATGAGAAAATTTTACTCATTCATAAATAAGAAAAATCATAAACTCTTTCCTGTCTTCTTAGAGACTCTAGAGGTGAAAAAGAGGTCAAGAACCACAATTTTTTACATTTCCTTTTAGTGTATTCATTTCTGTGTGGATTTTGTCAGATATAATCCTAAAACCTCCTAAAATCCAGGGCTATTTACTAAAATGGTAAAAATAGTAAATGTTTCTGATACCATTTAGGATAACAAAATACAGAAATGCTACTCTCTAATGTCTTTGAAAATTCAAAGCAGATCACCTGACAAGCATCACCTAAGCCCTAAAATGAGCTACTTCCCAGTCAACTGATGAGCACAAATTGAATTCCACCTTCCACCCAACACTGGGCTGAGCACCATAACTAGAGAAGCAGCTAGAAGCATTCATTGTGGTCTCCATCCTCAAAGAGCTTACAACAGGTGGAAATATACAAATAAATAATTTATGCAAAATAATTTGGTATCCAAACAAGACAGTGAATAACTAAGTGCCAAAAGAATGGTGCAGATTAAGGATTGTGAAATTCCAGAGGAAGCTGATTAAGGCCTGGGACTAGGGGAAATTTTGTTGAAATAAAGATAAAAATGATACTTACAACTTATTAAATAAGCATTTATTGGACGCCAGGCCCTAATCTGAAACATTTGTATCAACTCATTTAATCCTCACAACACTCACAAGGACAGTTATCCTATTCCCTACAGGAAGAAACTGAGATGCCTAGAGGCTAAGTACTGATTGCATTATTACTCTTGTCATAAATCATTTAAGTGAGTTTGTTTTGGAATCCCTTCTCTCCTACTCATCTATTTGTCCAACCTTGTACCCGTGTCACAATGTTGTAATTATAATAACTTTGTTCAAGTTCATATGCCTATAAAACCTCAAAACCAAAACCAGGATTCAGGAGAAGATATTGCCTCTCTGAATCAATTTACTAGTTAGAATTTGAGGGAAAGAAAAATCTGAAAAGTAAAGGAAAAAGCGAAGGTCTTATAAGCAGACACTGTTTCTTCCAAGAAATCCTGCCCTGCCTCCTTTCACTTCTATACTTGTAACTTCACTTGTAACTTCTGACCAATTTCTTTCTACTTCGGCCATCTGAGGAATAAAAAATGGTCAGTTTTACCACTAATGTTAGTTTTCAGAATTTTTCTTAACTGCTAATAAGCACAAAATCAGCCTTTAAAACAAAACAAAACCAAAAAATACAAAACCTTTACTATGTCCTCTCTCTTTTCTTTTTACTTAGACCCTGAAGGGAAAGACCAAGATATTTTAAGATTCCTTGGAGTCCATAAAAAGAAGACTAATCCAGGGCACGTGGGTGGCTCAGTTGGTTGCGCCTCTGCCTTCGGCTCAGGTCATGATTCCAGAGTCCTGGGATAGAGCCCCACGTCGGGCTCTCTGCTCAGCGGGGAGCCTGCTTCCTCCCCTCTCTCTCTGCCTGCTTCTGATCTCTCTCTCTCTCTCTGTCAAATAAATAAATAAAATATTTTAAAAAAAGAAGATTAACCCACTTACACAAAAAAGGTCCTTAAGACCTTTCTTTTTTTTTTTTTTTAAGATTTTATGTATTTATTTGACAGAGAGAGAGATCACAAGTAAGCAGAGAGACAGGCAGAGAGAGAGGGGGGAAGCAGGCTCCCTGCCGAACAGAGAGCCTGATGCAGGACTCAATCCCAGGACCCTGAGATCATGACCTGAGCCCAAGGCAGCGGTGCAACCCACTGAGCCACCCAGGCGCCCCTTAAAACTTTTCTAAGAGTACTGAACTTTTGGGATTGAGGTGTGATTGGTGGATAGGGTAGGAATGTGGCCACAGCACTGGGCCTATTGGCATCTCCTCTGAGTTTCTCATGTTACCCTTTGCAGTCACAATCCCTGTTGCTTTCAGCTGTGCTCTGAATTAGCACGGAGGTTGGCAGAAGAGCAAAGATCTGAGATGAAGAAAGATCCCAGGAAACAGAACTGGAGAGAAAAAAAGAGGGAAAAACCTCTTCCAATGTCCTAATTCAAAACTAAAAATTTGAAAAATGTAAATTAGTACTTCAAATTATGAGAGAAATTATTTCAAATCTAGAATTCTATAACTGAATATAAGCCTAGGATATATCTCTTGACATACATTTTTTTTTCAAAATTTTACTTTGTACATATTCTCTCAGGCTACTAGAGGATGTAATTCAGCAAAACCAAAGGGAAATCAGAGGGAAAAAAAACCAAACAAACATGGGATCCAAGAAATAAGAGAATCAACACAGGAAGTCCTGGGAAGACAGTTGTGCAGCAGTGCTAGAGGGCAATCAAATCTAGATTAGAACAGGTGGATCTAGGAGGAAAAGCTCAGCAAACACAGATTCTTAATCTCTTATTGAATTTCTAAGAGTTCACAAATAAATCTGGATGATAAATGAATATATATTGGGATGAATTCAAGACAAGTAGGTAGAAAAATAACCGAACCACTCCCCCGCCTAAAAAAAGCATGCATTAACTCTGGAGGAAATAAAAAGTTGTGAAATGAAGGAAATAGACACACTATATGATTGACACAGGGACATATGGTTACTTGTAGGTAGATAAAACTCTATGCCCAATGCGGGAGCTTAAACTTATGACCCCAAGATCAAGAGTCACCTGCTGTACTGCCTGAGCCAGCCAGGCACCCCTTCCTTTCTAATTCTGATCCCTTTTATTTTTCTGTTACTTGCCTATTTGCTATAGCTAGGATTTCCATGTAACTATCTTCACTAAGAGTGGGGAGAATGGGCACATTTGTCTTCTTCTTGATCTTAAAGGAAAAGCATTCAACCTTTTTCCCATTGAGTGTGTTAGCTGTGGATTTGTCATATATGGCCTTCTGTCATGTCAAAATGTAATTTGTTAAGACTTTTTACCATGAGTAGCTATTGAATATTATCAAATTCTTTCCCTTCATCTAGGATTTGAGATGATTGCATGATTCTTGTCTTTCATTCTATTAAGGTGATATATCATATTGATTAATTTGCATATGTTGAACCATCTTTGCATTCCAGGGATGAATCCCATTTGGTCATGGTATATGATCCTTTTAAAGTGCTGCTAGAGTTGGTTTGCTAATATTTTACTGAGAATTTTTACAACTTATTTACCAGCAATATTGGCCTGCAGTGTTCTTTTCTAATAGTGCATTCTTCTTATTTTAAGAGAAATGCTGGCCTCTTCTTTAAATGGTTGGTAAATTTAAATGGTTGGTAAAATTGACCAGTGAAGTCATCTGGTCCTGGGCTTTTCTTCATTGGGAGATTTTTAAGTACTGATTCAATCTCCTTACTAGTAATTGTTCTCTTCAGATTTTCTATTTCTTCTTGATTCAGTCTTGGTGAGTTGTATGTTTCCAGAATTTTTCCATTTCTTCTAGGTTGTCCAGTTTTTTGGCATACAATTATTCATAGTAGCCTCTTATGATCATTTGAATTTCTGTGGTATCAGTTGTAATGTCTCCTTTTTCATTTTTAATCTTGTTGAGTCTTTTCTTTTTTTTTTCCTTGATTAGTCTAGCTAAGCATTTACGAGTTTTGTTTCTTTTCAAAAAACTAACTCTTAGTTTGGTTAATTTTTTCTATTGTTTTTTCTGTTCTGTTTCATTTATTTCTGCTCTATTTTTTTTTTCTTTTTAAGCAAGAGAGAGAGCAAGAGCAGGGCAGGAGGGATGTGCAAAGGGAAAGGGAAAGAGACAGAATCTTAAGCAATCTCCACACTCAGTGCAGAGCCCGATACAAGGCTTGATCTCATAACCCTGAGATCATGATCTGAACCAAAATCAAAAGTCAGAAGCTCAACCGACTGAACCACCTAGGCACCCCATAATTATTTTCTTTCTTCTGCTAAGTTTGGACTCAGTTTTTCTTTTTCTAGTTCTTAAGATGTAGAGTTAGATTGGTTGTTTGTGATCCTCCTTGCTTCATAACATAGGTATTTATTGCTATGATCTTCTCTCTTACAACTGCTTTTGCTTCACATACCACAACTTTTGGTATGTTTCCATTATCATGTGTTTCATAAAAAACTATTTTTATTTCCCCTTTGATTTATTCTTTGAGCCACTAGTTGTTCAGAAGAGTGTTATATAATCACCAGGTGCTCATGAATTTTCCAGGTTTCATCTTCATGCCACTGAAGTCAGAGAACATACTTGGTATGACTTCAATCTTCTTGAATTTCCTAAGATTTTTTTGAGCTTAAAACATGGTAAATTCTAGAAAAAATTCCATGTGCATTTGAGGAGAATGTGTATTCTGATATTGTTGGATAGAATGTTCTCTCTGTGTCTGTTATGTCATCTCATCTATATATCATCACTATTTCATCTATAGTTATTCAAATCCACTACTGATCTTCTGTCTGGATGATCAAGCCATTATTGACAATGGGGTATTAAAGTCTCCAGCTATTATTGTATTACTATTTATTTCTCCTTTTATCTCTACTAGTTTTTGTTTTATATATTTATGTGTTCCAATGTTGGGTATCTAAATATTTACAATTGTTACATGTACTTAATGTGCTGACCCCTTTATCTTTATACAAACACCTTCCTTGTGTCTTTTTACTATTTTAACTTAAAGTCTATTTTTTTAGCTTTTGGGGTTTTTTGGGTTTGTTTGTTGGTTAGTTATCATTTACTTGAAATGTCTTTTTTAATCCCTGCACGCTCAGTCTGTGTGTTTTTAACTCTTGTAAGCAGCATTATTGTTAGATCTTGGTTTTGTTTTTGTTTTTGTTTCCATTCAGCTATTCGGTGTCTTTTAATCGGAGAATTTTATCCATTTTTGTTTAAGCAATTATTGGTAAGAACTTCCTATTACCATTTGTTCATTGCTCCTAGTTGTTTTGTAGATCCACTATTCCTTGTTTTATCTCTTTATGTTTTTTTGTGTTTTGATGTCTTTTGGTATCAATATGCTTTAACTTTATCAGGTTCTTTTGTGAAATTACTATAGGATTTTCTCTTGTGGTTACCAAGAGGCTTATATAAAATATCTTAAACTTATAACACCCTATTTTAAACTGATAACTTAACTTCAATAGAATTTGTAAACTTTACACTTTTACTTCTCACATTTGAGGTCAATGCTGTTATAATTTCCATATTTTATACTGTCTAATAAAGATTATTATAGTTATGGTTATTTTTACTGTATTCATTATTTAACTTTTAAACTAGAGGTTGTAAGTGAATTATACATTACTATTACCATATTTCAGAATTTAACCATGACTATAAATTTATCACTACCCATGAGATTTACACTACATTTTATGCTTTTATGATGTCAATTAGTGTTCTTTTTACTTCCACTCGAAAAACTTCCCTTGCATTTCTTGTAAGGCAGTTCTGGTAGTAATGAACTCCCTCAACTTTTGTTTGTTCAGGAAAGTCTTTATCCCTTCTTCATTTCTTTCTTTCTTTTTTAAGATTTTATTTATTTATTTATTTATTTGACAGAGAGAGAGAGAGAGAGCAGCAGGCAGAGCAGCAGGCAGAGGGAGGAGAAGCAGGCTCTACACTGAGCAGGGAGCCCAATGGGGGGCTCAATCCCAGGGCCTTGGGATCATGACCTGAGCTGAAGGCAGATGTTTAACTGACTGAGCCACCCAGTTTCATTGGTTATAGAATTCTTGGTTGACAGTTAATCTTTCTTTCAGCATTTTGAAAATGTCATCCCAGTCTCTTCTGCCTAAAAAGTTTCTGTTGAGAAATTTGCTTATAATCTTAAGGTGGTGGTGAGGGGGTCCTAGTATATAATGTCTCTCTTCTCTTGCTGCTCTTGAAATTCTTTGTCTTTGACTTTTGACAACTTAATTATAATGTGTCTTGGCATAGCCCTATTCATGTCCAACCTAGTTGGAGTCCTTTGGGCCTCATGGATCTAGATATCTATTTCTCTCCTCAGGTTCAGAAAGTTTTCAGCCATTATTGCTTTAAATATACTTTATGCCACATTCTTTCTCTTCTCTTTCTGAAATTCCCATAATGTAAATATTGGGTTGTTTTTGTTTGTTTTTCACTGTGTCTTTCTTATAATTGCTGTTGGCTTTCTTCACTCTTTTTCATTCTTTTTTCTTTTTACTCCTCTGGTTAATTTTCCAATGTCCTATCCTCCAGGCCACTCATTCTTCTGCATGGTCAAGTCTACTTTTGAAACTCTCTATTGAATATAATTCTATTGTATTTTTCAACTCTAGGATTCTAGGGTTTTCTTGTTTTTGTTTTTGATGGCTACTATTTCCTTGTCAAACTTCTTATTTTATTCATGCATTGTTTTGCTAATTTCATTTTGTTGTCTGGCTGTGCTTTCCTGTAGTTCTCTGAACCTCCTACAAGGTTCATTCTGAATTCCTTGTCTGACAGTTCTTAGATCTCAATTTCTTTAGGGTCAGTTATTGCAGCTTTACTAGATCCTTTGGTGTGTCATATTTACATGATTTTTCATGATCCCTGTTTCCTTACATTGTTCTCTACACATTTGAGGAGTCAGATGCTACTTTGGCAGAGACAGTTCCTAACCAGTCACCTCAGTTTGGGTTTCTGGGTATGTTTACTAGGAATGTACTTAGGTGAAGCCCACTATTATGGTCTACTGTTAAGTGAAGTAACTGTTCAAGCTCTGAAGAAAGGGATGGGGGATATGCCATGGGCTGAGAACAGTTGAAAAAAACTGCTGGCTTGGATTCATACCAACATGAGGATGTAGGATGAGACCCACACTTGCCTAGATTCTCTGGTCAGCATTACTAGGTGATAGAGACTGACTACTATATTCAGTAGTGGGTGGGGCTGTGAATTAACTTTCCTACCCTAGCAGGGCTTCAGGACGAGACCTTGAGCCTGATAACTTGTTGACGGGGATCTGAATTAAGCCAAAATGTGCACTAAATTCCCTGCTCTGGTGAGACAACTGATTTTGCTCTACAGATGGAGGAAGCCACGAACTGTGCTGTGTGTTCAAGTGCCACTGCCTGTAGGGCTGCCACTTCCCATGTGCTGTGATTAGGTTCCCTGGTCAGATAAATAGGCTGTATTCTGTGATGAGCAGGGCTACAGATTTTATTCCCTGCCTGAGTGCAGTCAGAGTAGTAGTTCTACATCTGGAAAAATTTTTTGTTTATAATCTTATCTGAAACTGATCAAACACCAAGTTCCCTGACTGAACAGGGCCACTGGCTTTGTTCTGCAAACCTGGCTTTGCTTTCCCACCTCTTGGCTCAAGTGCTGCTAGGCCACACAACTTCCAGGAGTTGTCTCCAGCCCTTCTAATGAGATAGGAAAAAGAGATGCTCTTCACAGTAGTGGGAAGTGTCTCAGTTCCCTTGTCTGGGTGGGAGGTAGAGAAGCTCCTCCAGGCTGCTCTCAATTTCCAAAATAGGTTCTGCCATTGGGAGTAGCTAGGAGCTACCCTCAGCCTTTGCTATGAATTAGTCCCCCTCATATGTGTAGCACAAGACACTCCATGCCTGGTAGTGGTTTTGTTCTAGGGATGACCAGCTCTGCTTGCCCACCTCTAAGTTGGAGTGCCACTGGGCCATACTGTTTCCAATAATTGTTGTCAGTCCTTCTGGTCAGATGGGGGCAGAAGACACTCTCCACAGTGGCTGGGGTTGTGATTCAGCTCCTTTCCTAGGCATGGGCAAACCAGGCTCTAGGGGAGGCAAAATTCATTTGAGGATCAGACTCAGGTAGATTTGCACCCTGCTTGAGTTCCTTGGTCATAGAGCGCTCCTGAGTGGATTCTGAAGATGAGCAAACCACTGCTTGGGATTGCTACTTGGGCACTGCAGGAATGAAACTGGTCTGCCAAGATCCATGTGCTGGTTGTTATAACCCACCCTCTTCCATCACACTCAGATTACCAGTAACTGAGTCCTAAAGATTCCCCTGCACTCGTCATAGTGGAAGATCAGAGTAAGGGCTCCTGTAACGCAACACATAATGCTGAGAGGTGGAACGGTGGTGCCCATGGGTTCTCTTTTCCCACTGAAGGAACCAGATGCTCAACAGAGACGTCTCTGCATGATGCTGCACTGGCCTAGAGGAGGAGGAATGCAGTCAACATGTAGCTGTTTCTCTTACCTTTCTAAGGCAATCTGTTGCCATCTGTCATGGTCTCTGTGGTTTAGAGGGTGCTTCAGCCTCACCCCTATGTTCTAGGATTCTCTTAGTGGTATCTTGTTCTTGAACAGTTACCAGTTGCTGTTCTTGTGAGGAGTGCAAAGTCAAGAACAACCTCTGTCACCATCTTGGTGACATCACTCTAACTAAAACCCAAATGCATTTTTTAAAATCTTTATTTTTTAAAATTCCAGTATAATTAACATAGAGTGTTATATTAATTTCAGGTGTACAATACAGTGATTCAACAATTCTATGCATTGCTCAGTGCTCATCACAGTAAGTGTACTCTTAATCCCCTTCATCAATTTCACCCATCTCCTACCATGCCCCCTGACAAGCACCATTTTGTACTCTATATTTAAGAGTATGTGTTTTTTGTTTGTCTCTTTTTTTCTTTGTTCATTTGTTTCTTAAATTCCACATCTGAGTCAAATCATATGGCATTTGTCTTTCTCTGACTGACTTATTTCACTTAGCATTATACCCTCTAGAGATACATCCATGTTGCTGCAAATAGCAAGGTTTCATTCTTTTTTGTGGATAAATAATACTCCAGTGCACACATATAGATAGATAGATATACCACATCTTCTTTATTCATTTATCTATTAATAGACACTTGGGTTGCTTCCATATCTATCTGGCTATTGCAAATAATGCTGCAATAAACACACGAGTGCATATAACTTTACAAATTTTTGTTTTTGCTTTCTAGGGGTAAATAATAGTGGAATTACAGAATCATATGGTAATTGTGTTTTTAATTGCTTGAGGGACCTCCATATTGTTTTCCACCATAGCCTTCCTAGTTTGCATTCCCACTAATAGTGCATGAGGGTTCCTTTTTCTCCATATCCTCACCAACACTTGTTTATTCTAGTCATTCTGACAGATGTAAGGTGATACCTCATTGTGGTTTTGATTTGAATTTTCCTGATGATGAGTGATGTTGAACATCTTCTCATATGCCTGTTGCCTATCTGTATGTCTTCTTTGGAAAAATGTCTGTTCATGTCTTCTATTTCTTTAATTGTATTTTTTTTTTTTTTGGTGTTGAGTTGTAAATGTTCTTTATATATTTTGGATATTAACCCCTTAGCAGACGTATCATTTGCAAATATCTTTTCCAATTCAGTGGACTGTCTTTTTGTTTCATTGATGGTTTTCTTCAGGGCACAAAGGTTTTTATTTTGATGCAGTCCCAACAGCAAAACCCAAACTTTTAAAACAAGCAATTAAAGCATTACAACTCTGAATATTTAGCCCTTCTAAAAAATTTCAAATAATAATATATTTAAAAGAACAGATTACCACATAACAGATGACAATAGCAAGTAAAACTTTCATAAAATTACTAACTAGAAATCAAACTTCCCATGTTATTTCTTAGTTTATACCAGTGATTCTTAATGTTTTATGGGATGTGGATTTATTAAGGAATCTGATGAACACTATGAACTAACCTCTACCCTCAAGAAAACACACACACAAACTTTTATAGGAATTTTACAGAAAACAGTAACACTGAGTTGTGAGCAATATTAAAACAAATAAATGAATTAAGATCTAGAAGTCTACCATTAATTTGATTAAGTCTGCAACTTAAAATGGGAATGCCCCAAGGGAACAATTTAATAAAATGGCACTTAGAACCCCAAGATAGGACACAATATCAATAAGTTATGTGAGTAAAATATAGTAAACATAATTTTTTTTAAATAATAAAGAAGAATCCCTTCTAACTGGAATCAATTGATAATTACCTATTGGCATGTACTGTATATGCAACTGAAGTGGGCATATCAGGTATACAAAAAAGTATAAGACTTGGTCATAACTCTTTAGATAAACATTGCTGACTATCCCCCAATATCTTTTATTCTCTTCTACCTTAGTGAAGAGCCTTCAATTTTTGCCGGGCTTTAAGACAACCAGAATAAACACTGTTTCCCAACCTCCTTTGAAGTCAAGATCTAAGTTTTGGCCAGCTGGGTGTAAGTCCAAGTGAACTGCTCTACTTTTGAGAAATGACCTTAAAGGGAAGGAGCTTTTCCCTTCCTTGCCCTACCTCCTCCTGTTGCTACAATGTGGATATCATGGATAGGGCTTTTGCCTTCATCTTAGACTGCATCATAACCTAAAATGGAAGACTCACTTGTCAGAGAAGCAAAATAGAAGGATCCCAGGCTTCTAACATCATGGAAAATCATGCCATACCCCCATTCAATTTATTCACAAGAGAGAAATAATTTTTTTCTTGTTCAAGCAACTATTATTTTGGGTGTTTATCACTTGCACCCAAACCTAATTTTCCTTCAAAAAGCTTATAATGGTATTGAGTATAAAAATTATTCTATGTGAAACTATGTGAGTAAAACAACACAGCCAGTGTCAAATTAAAAACCAGTTAAGCTCCAGTATCAAATTAAAAACCATTTAAGCTCCATCTGGATCAAAGTTTTCAGTTAAAATGGGATGTATTTTCCCATAAGACTAATTTAATAAAATGATGCTTAAGAGACTTAACATAGTTCACAAAAAGCAATAACATAATGTGGTAAAAAACTGCTTAAATTTTTTAAACAGTAAAATAAGTAAATAAATAATATATTTGAGCTTACAGAATCTATGGAAGAGTATTTGAAGAGGAACAACACAAGACTTCCCAATAAACTACAATATTAAAACTGGGAGAAAAATAGTGAAAGATATTAAAATAAATATAAAAATTCATCATTAATACTAGTGCATTTGGAATCATGTAATAAGCTTTTAAAAATACTGATTCCTGGAACCTACCCCAGACTAAATCAGAACCTAGGGGTTAGGGGTAAGGCCCAGTATCAATAGTTTACAAAGCTCCTAGTAATCCTAATAGGCAGCCAGCCATAGCTGGAAACCACTGCTAGAGAAAATTAAAAGGCCTATGATATATCTAAGTGGTACCTTTAAGGGCTTCAGCAAGTGATGATATATATATATTTTTTAATTTTGCCCAAGGTTTTACTGAAAAATAACATGCTTTTAGGTGTTTTGTTGTTTTGGAATTGGATTTTTTCTGTTTGTTTGTTTTTGTGGGTTTTTTTTTGTTTTGTTTTTGACCCAGCTATTATCATATATCACCTCTTACTCAAAATTAAGTTCATTTGGGGTTATAAATGGACCAAACACTCTCTCCTGTCAGTCTGAATATAACAATTTCTCAACAATTTCCTTAACCTAGTTCTATGGCTCCTATCCCTCTCAAGGTTTCTATCTCCAACTCTTTCCAAACGTTTCTCTCTCTACAGCCTTCATGTTCTCCCCTCCTTCCAACTCCAGAAAAGATACGTCCCCTCATTCCTTCCATTGTCCAGTCTCACGGGAAGGGCAAAGTCCGTAAGGTTGGGGGTAGTCAGTTAACAGGTCAAAGCCAAAGATTGAGACCCAGAGAGCAGAACAGCATCATCAACCAGCATTAGTGAGAACACAGTGGGGGTCTCCAGATACAAAGAGAGTTTGCCTGCTGAGAAAGATACGGTTAAAAAATATTTCTGAGGGGACGCCTGGGTGGCTCAGTTGGTTAAGCAGCTGCCTTCGGCTCAGGTCATGATCCCAGCCTCCTGGGATCGAGTCCCACATCGGGCTCCTTGCTCCGCAGGGAGCCTGCTTCTCCCTCTGACTCTGCCTGCCTCTCTGTCTGCCTGTGCTTGCTCTTGCTCTCTCTCTGACAAATAAATAAATAAAATCTTTAAAAAAAAATATTTCTGAGGCAATCAGAGAAATTTGAATATTGACTGGGTGTTAAATGATAAAAGGAATTATCATTAATTCTGTTATTGATGACATTGTAATTACTAAAAAAAAATCCTTAACAATTGGACATACTTAATGAACTATTTATATATGTATCACATAATATCTGGAGATTTGCTTCAAAATATCCTGGCTGAAAAAAAAAATATCCTGGCTAAAATTAAACAGGAGTGAGGAAGATAGGTGAAACAAAACTGACAAATGCTGATAATTTTTCAAGTTGGATAATTGATATGTGGATCCCATTATACTATTTTGACTGCTTTTATGTTTGAAACATTTGAAATTTCCCCTAATAAGAAAATTGGATTGAATACATGGTTCCGACGATAGCATTCATGGGGAAAATAATGAAAAAAAAAAAAAAAGACTATATAGAAAATGTTAGAAACTGCTCTCTAGATTATCTGGCACAGAGAATGTGTCAATCAGAAAATTACAGGAGACAAAGATAAGTGGTATAGAAAGGTGAAATATTTCATTGAGGAGGTGAAACTGGAACCAAAATTTAAGAAATCATAATTTAACACAATTAAAAACAAGGTAAGTAGCCTTTTGATTCAAAGAGGGATTTTCTTTAATAAAGATAAGAATGACACCAAACCCCAGATTGTGATGATGTAGGAGACTAAAATTAGTTATATTTTTTTGTGGAAAATATTTATAAGGGTATTAAAAGGGGCACCTGGGTGACTCAGTCAGTTAAGCGTCTGCCTTCGGCTTGGGTCATGATCTCAGGGTCCTATGATCAAGTCTCAAGTTGGGCTCCTTTGCTTGACAGGGAGTCAGCTTCTCTCTGTCTCTCTCTCACAGTCTCTCTCTCTTTGCCCCTCTCTTCCAGCTCATGTTCTCTATCTCTCTCTCTCAAACAAATAAAATCTTAAAAAATAATAATAAAGGTATTAAAAATAATAATAAAACAACTAGTGGCAATTAGGTGCTTACCACTTGCCCAGCAGTATGCAAAGCACTTTATATAAGTTTCTCATTTAAACTTCATAGCCACAGTGGGCTATTTTTAGTATCCAACCTCTGCTCTTTTAATATTTGAAGAAACTGAGCTCAGAGAGATAATAAGAGATTGCCCAAAGTCACATGCTAGTAAAGTCAGAGCTGGGACTTTAATCCTGGTCTGCTTGAATCCAAATCCCGGGTCTTTAATCATCTTGTTATTCTATTCCCTCATGTCATTGTAAATTTCTATCTATATAAGGAAATATAAGGGACATTTGGGGTTATGATTCCTGGCATTAGTAATTCACTATTGTTGCCTGGAGTGTTTAAGTAACAATCTAATAAAGAAATGTGGAGAATCCCTCGGGGAAAGGGTTACAACAAGGCAAGTACACCACACAAGAACAGAAGTACCATACCTCTGCCAAGTGCTCCCCTAAGAGGGAAAAAAGAGAAAAGGGAATCATACATCTCTTATACATTTAGAAATGATTAAAAAAAAAAAAACAAAAGAACCAGCGAGAGAAAAATTGAGAAGTATATAGGCCAGGGTTATATCCTGCTCTTGGAATCAATTTGTACCCTAATAGCAACCCATCTATCTTTCCAATTATAGGTTCCCAGATTGTTCTGTGCTCTCCTCCATGAAACATTTCTCTCAGGCAACAAACTCCTATCTTAATACACCTATTGGGATGGAACAGGATAGCTGTCTAGCTTCCCACAGATACTTATGTTTTAAGCCTCCAGCACCCCTCGTGGCAATCAAAACAATATGGAGAAGGGGGAAAGCATGTGTACTGGAAAGCCAAAAAACTATTTATTTCCTGGCCCCTGAAATGTGCATAGTGTGAATGACAGATTCCTCATGTTATGGTGTTCAGAACTGAGTACACATGAAAAACAGCACCCATCTGGGAGCTGGAGGACCTGCGCTTGTATTTCCCACTTCAACTACTTGAGTATCTCTAGCAAGTCCCTTCACCTCTCTCGGCTTCTGATTCCTTATTTGTAATGAGGGGGCTATAATAAAGAATTCTGTAACTTATTTCTCATTGCAAAATCCTTTCATCAAAAAATATCTTTCAGGGAAACTAGCAATATATGACAGACAAAATGTGAAACTACTTTGAGTGAAGGTCAAGAGGACCCTTTCCCATGCCCCATTGAAATACATCATATTAAGGTGCTTTGCATTTTAAACATTCCATGATTATAAGAAACTTTTTGTAGCCTGAGGAGAAAGCAGCACCCCTTTGAGCAGCTGCACCAGAGAATCCTCTGGCCCCCAGCTGGCTGCCCTCCTTTATCAGTGAGCCTCTTCCTAAAGCAAATAAGCAAAGAAAAAAATCCCACAGAAACAGAGTCCGACGTGAGGACTCAGGGAGCCAAAAGAATGCTCAACTCCATCCAGGCAAACTAAAACACATTCCAAGGAAGAGATAAGGTTTATGAAAAGGAAACTAACACAATCACTTAAAAGAATTTCAACACTAAACCACTCAGGCCAGGCTGCCAGGCCACACGGAGGCCACAAAACTTCCAAGGTCAGCCCTAAAAAAAAAAAAGACTTCACAGGGACCCATGCCTTGATTTTCCTCTTTTGTTTCTCACTGCCCTGGGGTCAACTTCTTTCAGGTCCCCAAGTGTGGGAAGTGGCAGTACATTGTACACAGCATACATTTCTTCTGGCACTGAGTCCTACAGGAACTCAGCATTTGGGGGAAAAGGATTCTAGGAAGAGTGACTACAGATTAATAAATCTGAACTTTTACACATATCAGAACAAAGTAGTCAACTCAATAGGGTCACCTGATAAAAAACACAACATCGTGTTTTTTAATTTTAGACAGATTTCAGATAAATATGAATTTTAGATAAATAACAAACTTTTTAGTATAAGTATACCCCAAATATATTGCATTCTTAAAATGAAAGTAGTTATTTACCTAAAATTCAAATTTAACTCAGCATCCCATATTTTTATTTGCTAAATCTAGCAATCTTAACCCTCAAGATGAAAACATATTCCAGCTATATTTCCAATATCCAGATCATTTTTTTAAAAATCCTATTTGGAAATGGCCTTTACACGATGAGGAACATTCCTTGCCCAACCCTCTATGGAGTTAAAGCTTCAGCCTTGAAGAGTGGATTAAATTTCTGAAAACTACCAAATGTTATTCTCAATTGTGTGAGTGAATGAGGAACAATCAACCAAGGGTACTCCACTTGGGGCCAAAACATGAGATGTGATTCTATGTTAATGAAATGTGTTGTCTTATGAAACTCACTATTCTTACTAAATCTCTACTGCCTAGAGAATAAATTCTCAGTTTTGCAATATTGCATTCAAGGTACCCAAATCTACCTCTCCAGCTTCTGTCTTCACCCACTAGGACCACATAGGCTATCTGTTAACAGATCCTTCCATATTACTTCACATGTTATTGCCTTTATTAAGAAAGCCCTTTCTGGCCCTACCTACCTGATTGACACATGTCTTTCAAGACTCAGCCTAAATGTTACTTTTCCAAAGACACCTTAAATCCTTTCTGAAATATGTGGAAGGAAGGATGAATGGACAGATATATAGATGAACCAATAAAACTTCTTTATAAAATTTTCTTACCTCTATTCTCAACTCTCAAGCACAAGTTAAAAACAGGCTTTGGATTTAGGCAGACCTGAAATCAAATCCCAATTGTGTTATTTAGTAGATAGATGATGGAGGTGGAGGGGGTTAATATCGATAAATTACAATCACCTTATCTGTAAAACTGGGATAATACAGTTCATCCCACAAAGTGTTATGCGGATAATTAAATGAGATAGAATAAGAAAAAGCACCTGACATGGTGCTTAGCTCAGAATAAACAATTTCTAAATGGTAGTTATTTTCTTATTAGTATTACTGCTTTCTTTGTGTTCTTTCATAGAGTTCTCTATCGTAGAACTCAAACCATTTTACTGCATTTAACAATTTACAAAAGGATCACTTTTTTTTTTTTAAAGTATCAGCTCCTACCACACAGTTCCTAGGCATGTAAAAGAACAAAAGAACAAAAAGGGAGGAATCTAATATTTATTGACTGTAACTATACACACACACACACACACACACACACACACACACACACACGACACTGTACAGGACATTGTCAACATACTACTTAACCTCGGTACAAGATTTACAAAGTAGATAAAGTTATATCTGTTTAGGTGATGAAGAAACTAAATCCAAAAAGTTCAGTGATTTACTAAGGATTCAAAGGTAGGTAATGACAGGAGCAGGATTTGCCTCCAAGCCTATCTGACAGTATGCCTGCCTGAGCATACAACCCACACCACAGAGATCATTAATTTCTTGATTTTCCCATTTCCAGTTCTTCTCAAGGTCAGAATGAGTAAAGTTTGTGGAAATCAGTGGAAAGTTTTGCTTAGTGGAGGTAAACGAGGGATTATGATAAGGAGCAGTGGGAAGCACAAAGGGAAAGATTTGTCAGGCATTTATAGTAAGACAAGGGGAAGGTTAACTTGTGCCAATTATCTCAATTTCTTTATTCTTCTTTCAAAACTGTTTCACATATGATTAATAAGTCTTTAACTCATTTTTCAGTTATTATCTAAGAACATCAAATAGAAATAAATCATTCTACTTTAAAACACATCAAACATTATAGATAACAAAGTCCTCTTTGCCCACCTCTCCAATCCTGGGCCCATCTCTACTTCCTCCAAGCTAAAAGATACTGGGTTAGACATGTTCTCTTTCAGACATTGACAAATGCATTTACATACAAAAATGTGTAGCCACATAAAATATATATTGTTTCAGGTTTAATTAATGAATAAGTTATTCTCACTGTCTACACAAACAAAAAAATAAAACCCTGATTTACCCAACTCCTACTCTATGTAGGCATTCTCTAACTCCAAAATGGATCTTTCCATTATTTCAGATATTTCTGATAAAGAGATGAAGTAAATTTACTATTTAGTATCGGTACAGTCTACTCAAAACCAGATTCTAAGAGAGACATTATAAAAGAAGACCAAAATAAAGACTACTCCTAGAATTAAGAACTGACCTTTTTTTTTCTTTAAGGATTTTTGGGGGGAGAATTTTGTTTTTGTTTTTGTTTTTTACGAAAGAGAGACAGGGGTGAGGGGTTGGTTACCAGTAGAGAAAGGGAGGAGAGAGAATCTTAAGCAGGCTCCCCTCCAAGTGCAGAGCTCAATCCCACAATCCTGAGATCATGACCTGAGATCATGGCCTGAGCCAAAATTAAGAGTCATCACTTAACTGACGAAGCCACCAAGGCACCCTGACCACATTTTTTGAAAAGTGAAATTTAAGCCAAACTTTTGCAGAATACTTAAAGTGTCTTTATGGATGGAGCCCTGTGGAACATAGTTTGAAAACACTTAACTTAATATTCTCTAGGCCTTTCCTAGGACTATATTTCTATGATCAATAAAGTGTGTGCATATCGAAACTAGACTCTGAAGAGGAAGGACTTGGTTCTTTAGAGGCCTACTCTAAATGTCAGAAATCGTAGACCCGTGGGCCTCAGCCAGGTTGGAGCCAGTTGTGACCTTTAAGAGTCCCTCCCTGCAATGCAAACAGTCCCATGTTGTTTCCCCTTCCTGTACCCAAAAAAAAAAAAAAAAAAAAAAAAAAAAGGAAACATAGACATATCTTTAAGTGTCAATTTCCTTGTTGAGACCATATTATAACGGAAGGGTTTTGCTGAGACCTATAAATAGTAATTTCCTTCAGTAGTGATATACTCTCTATTTCTGGTAAGAGCAAGGAAATCCAAGCTTCTTCCTGGCAACACTATACAACTTACATAAGAAAGTAAGTTACAGAAGCAGGATGGTCATATATAAGGTAAGAGAGTGGGTGAGGGCCTGGGAAATGGAAGAAGCAGGGGTGATTTTACTTTATTCTCCTGAAACGCCATCATCCCATTTCTGCATATAAGGAAAAAGTAGAAAGGTTATCTCCATGGTCTCCCCAACCTTCAGAAAAAAACCACCTAAAGCTCCCCTCTTCAGGGCAGGAAGGATCTGAGATTAAAAGAGACTTAAAAGACATATAACCAAATAAAGTGAGTGGACCTTTTTTTGGCTGTAATTGAGGGGAAAAAAAAAAAAAAAAACAAGAAAGAAATGTTAAGGCAACCAGAGAAATCAAGAAATCTGAACATGGACTTGGTATTAAATAACAAATATTCAGGAATTATTCTTCATTTTGTTAGGTGTGACAGGGCATTGCAGTCAAAATCTGTCCTTTTTTTTAGAGGCATCCTGGAGTATTTAAGGGTGAAGTGTCATGCTGTCTACTTGTGAGGATATGTTTGAAATTTTTCTTGATAGTTTCAAAGAAGAGAGGTAAAGAGTATGGCATAACATGGTTGTTGAAACGAGGTAATGAGTTCATGGAGGTTCGCTGAACTCCTTATTTTTGTATATGTTTGGAAATTTCCATAATAAGAATTTTATTTTGAAACTTCTGAAATGTGACCCACTCCTTTACCTAACCACCCTCCCACTGCTCTTCATTTTCTCACCCATCCACTATACTGATTTATTACTCTAATGACTGGCAGCAGAGTTTAGTGGTTAAGTTGTAGGCTCTAGAACTACACTGTCTAGATCCTTGCCTGGGTCCTAGCATTGCCTACTTGGCCTTACGAAAGTTCATTAACATCTACATCTCCTCATCTGTAAAATGGGAGATGATAAAATCTGCCTTTTGGGCTGTTATGAAGATAAATGTGTTAATAAATGTATTTAGAATAGTGGCTGGTATATAATAAACACTCAATAAATCTTAATCATTATCATTATTACATAACTTCTGAAAGTTAGGAAGGTACACAACAACATCATCTAGTCTAATTCTTTGTTTAATAAAAGAAAAACTTAGGGTCAAAATGTTTTTAAAAAAGAAAAAAAAAAAAACCTGCCTAAGGACACAAAGCTGGATAAAGGCAAAGCAGATTAGAGTTCAGCTTTCCTAGAATCCAGGTCAAATGTCCTTATAATTTACTCACTCTAATACATACTTAACATTGAACTGAATCAGGATTTTCCATGCTCTCTGCTTAGTACTAAGTAAAAGATTAGATCTTTTCTTTTAATTCATATACCATCTAGTTGGAAAACAGTAATAATACTAGATTTTATACAGTGTCTTTCACTTTTCAAAGTGCTCCTAACAAGCTCAAGGGCACGAAAACTAATCTCTAGTGACAGAAATCAGAGTAGTGGTAGCTCTGGATGGGATAAAAAAAAAGGGGCATTAGTGAACTTTCTAGGGTAATAGAAATATCCAATATCCTGATTGCAGTGTTGGTTAACAGATACATAACAGCTCATCAAATTGTACACTTAAGACATACGCATTTCACCGTATGTAAACAAATTTTACCATAAATTCTTAAAAATCCCTCACTTGCTTGTATTTTCCTGGCTTCTCAGGGCTGTTAACTACAGCAAATAGATATTTCTTGAAAGCTGAGAAATGTGGAAGTTTTAAAAGGGCATGTTTAAGGACATAGAGCAAAGCTAAAGCTAGAAGAAGCTCTCAATTCCTGGTCCAATATGACTTCAAATTCAAAAAGGAACTCAGACAACACAAGGTATTAGTAGAAGTGGGAAAAGAGCGGAGAGGATGAAAGAATTGCCAGCCTTGTTTGGAAAAAACATGGAGAAGACAAGGATCAACACAGGACAGATTCATTAGGGAAGGCTCTATGGGTAAAGTGGGACTTATCGGAGTCTGTCACAAATGCTCTAGTGCCCTCTGCCCCTCTGTGTCACAGTGTCTCAGGCTCTTTGAGAGCAGAAATCATACTGCATGCAGTGCACTCCAGGCATGGATACTAACCTCAGCTAACTCTCTGGGCGCTCTAATTCTCCTTTTTCATCCCCCATGATAACTCCTTTCCAATGAACTCCCAGGACACTGTTCAACCCCCTCAAGATAAACACTGAGCCAAGTGTCTTTACTTTTCCCAATGGCAAAGCCTTAAGACCCAGAGTAGTAGAACAAAGCCCCAGACATTCTGTGGCATACAGTGAGTGTTTAATGGCTAAAATATAAGTCCATTGTCCCTTATTCTTCCCTCCAGATTTTATCAACATGGAAAATAATGCCCTTCATGCAATGGCAAAGGAAAGTACAATGTGGACTTGAACCTGTTCTTCGGTGTTTATATGTGAGCCATTTGGCATCAAATAAGCAAACAGGGGTTCACTTAAGTGGGGGGAAAGTTGTCACTTTCACACAATGCATCTGAGCTAAGTGGTATGATGTAACTATTGTCTTAAAGTAGAACTACCCACTAAGCAGTTCTGCTCCTGCTGTCATTGGCTTCGATAGCCTGTGGTTTAACTGCACACAGCTTAAAGACTCAGGAGTTCACTGCTGTATACAGTCCTCCTGATCTACAATGCATTAGCCTTTAGAACTGGAAGTTTCCTTAAGGATCCAAGGATGTCGGTGGGAGGTGGGGTACAGAGGTGGGCAAGGGTGAGGAGTGGTCCAGTTACACAGAGCTGCCAGGTCTTGTGACCTGAAACTTCCTTGCGGATTTTAACTGCAAATGATACTTGATTATTCCCCAGTCCTCTTAGTCTCTAATTACTCTACCCTTGGTGGCTTTGCTTGCCTAATGACAGCAAGAGTTCTGAGGGACGAGATTGGGTATGTTCAGGGCGGTATGGCTACTACCTTCTGCTGTCCTGCCAGGTTCTGAAAAGATCAGAAGAATAGTTGAAGTCTTGAGAGTTGATGTAATACAGGGCCTGGAAATTCTACTTTTAGAAAAGGTGGATGATTTTTGGGAGAAGAGGACAAATTAGAGGGAGAGGTACGTTTAGAGGAGCACATGGGTGAAAAATACATAACTTACATTGTGAAAGCTCACCAGTTGAAATTTTTTGAAGAAAATGTGAATTTTTGAGAATTTAATCTGCCAGAACTGAAGACCTATTTTCAAAGGTCTTTGGCTTAAACAAAAACAAACCCATAATAATGGCTGGAGGCCATTCGCCATCCTTATGTCTTATGAAGCAAGATACATGAAGCAAGAGCAAAAGAAAGAAAACAACCTTTGGCTATCTTACTCTATTTGATGAGGAAAATCTGTTAGAAGATGTCTGTTTGGTTACTGTTTACTGAGCCTTAAACCACCAATTTTATATTTAGAACCTTATTTTTTTTTAATTTTTTATTTTTTATAAACATATATTTTTATCCCCAGGGGTACAGGTCTGTGAATCGCCAGGTTTACACACTTCACAGCACTCACCAAAGCACATACCCTCCCCAATGTCCATAACCCCACCCCCCTTCTCCCAACCCCCCTCCCCCCAGCAACCCTCAGTTTGTTTTGTGAGATTAAGAGTCACTTATGGTTTGTCTCCCTCCCAATCCCATCTTGTTTCATTGATTCTTCTCCTACCCACTTAAGCCCCCATGTTGCATCACCACTTCCTCATATCAGGGAGATCATATGATAGTTGTCTTTCTCTGCTTGACTTATTTTGCTATCATGCTTAGCGAAATAGAACCTTATTTTTTAAGGTACTAATTAGCTTGATTATAGGGCCATTAAGTTAGTTTGGAAGTTCTATATTGTACTACAGTGATAAACGCAATAGGAGAAATAAATAATATGTCAGAGTGATACTAGTTGTCCTTGTTAATAACTTTAGGTAGCAGTTGATAAATTATTTTTTTAAAAAGTCAATTCATGAATCTGGGAGTAGATCTGAAGATGAATATGAAGTTGTATCAACTATTTGAGCAACTAAATTCCCTTTTTACATATTGATGAATGCTTAACCTTTTATTTTCATTTAATATGAACCTCATTTACCGTATATAAGAATTGAGACTAAGAAATATTTTGGTTTTGTCAATCAATGTTTTTGTATATTGTTTTTTTTTTAGGGTGATATTTTCATTAGCAAAAACATTTCTTAAACACTAACTCCCTTTCCAATTAACCAATTTGTAAGTGAAGTCCAGCTCCTTTTACTTACGTTGGACATATTTAACTCCTGAAGTTTTATCTTCTTGTACATCAAATTATTGGTTGTCTTTGCTTGTATGACTATATATCACATATTTTTTAATTGCTTAATAAGGGGCAATTCCTATGTGGGAAATAAATTGTTTTTTATATAAGTAAAAAAAAAAAGTTCTGAGGGAGAGACTATCATGGTGCTAGGCCTAACAGGTAATAACTTCATATCTTTCTCATACCATTTCACGAGCACCTACCATGTGCCAGAAACTGGAATTTTAACAATGACTCTATGTGATGAGTGCTATAATCCTCACTCTACAAACAAGAAAAACAAGCTACCAAAGTAGGTAGTGGCAGAGCAATAATTTGACCTTATGTCTAACTATGAACCTGATGCACTTTTCATTTATCCACACTTAAGTCACTGAATTACCATGATAAGAAAACTTTCATAGCTTCAATTACTTATATAACTTTAACTTCAGTAATTCCTATCTCTTATATTAAACTTTTCAAGCTACCCTTTAGTGCTGTCTTAGAAATTCCTCTAGACAAGCAAGAGATGGAATTATCCCAAGGACCAATGGCTGGATATTTTTCATTTGTTCTACCAGATCCATTTTCCACTCAGCTAGCTTTATGCTCTGGGAAATAGCCTTCATGCACTACATCATTTAGTTTTCAATTCTCTGGCTTTCAGCTGGGTTTACCCACTGAGAGCACAAAATGGAGGTTAAGAGAGAGAAGACAGTGTTAGTGATAATGATATTTTCTTCTTTTAATTCTGACATCACTGGACACGATAGAGGTTCTTCAGGTTGGATGGGTTTATCTACCACAGTCATAGTTCCTATCCTGTGGCTTTCTTCTAGACCCACACCTATTCTCTTTGGAATGAAACGTCTCCCTTCACTTGCCCATTCAGTTTAGGGGTACAGACTTCTCCCCACTGTTGACAGCCCCACAATGCTTCATCATCCCTTGTTACTTTCCCTTAAACCTATTTCACTTAGGGGCACCTGGGTGGCTCAGTGGGTTAAGCCTCTGCCTTCAGCTCAGATCATGATCTCAGGGTCCTGGGATCCAGCCCTGCATCAGACTCTCTGCTCAGCAGGGAGCCTACTTCCCCCCCACATCTCCCCCGCCTGCCTCTCTGCCTACTTATGATCATTCTCTGTCAAATAAATAAATAAATATGTTTTTTTTTAAAAAGCCTATTTCACTTAAATAAATAGTTCCTAAATTAAATTTTCCTTAATTGCTCCATTTGAGGATCTCGTGTATTTCTGCAGGTTTTCAAATTGATATAACTTGAGTTCTAGAATCTCTGTAATGCTCTGGACCACCAAAAAAATACAAAGTGCCTTTTCATGCATACATTTCTGCATTCATTCCACAAATATTCATTGAGCACCTATTGTGTTCCAGGCACTGGATTTACAATGGTAATAAATGTAGTCACTGCTCTTCTACCTAATATATAGTAGATAGATTAAACAGATAATCACACACAAACTAGTAGAACACTATCATTGTGCCATGTACCATGGCCCAATGAGGGCTAGTGAGAGGAGTCAATCTGGTAGGGAGATCAATAAAGGCTTTCATAAAAAAGTAAAACTTGAGCAAAAGACAAATAGGTATTTATGGGGCATAGAATAAAAGAAAGATCATTCCAGGCAGAAGCTAATGGCTGATAATAGCTGGTGTCACAGGAACAGAGAAAGCAGGAGATGCCTGAGAAAAGATAAAGCTGAACAGGTTTTATAGGCCATATTGAAAAATTGCCTTTATCTCCTAGTTACAGTGTGAATATTATATTAGAAGGCCAAAGTAGATTGAGCATAGACCAGGTAGACAAGGTGAGAAGTAATCTAAATGGTGGTGGGCAAAATGGAGAAAATAGATTAATTTTATATGTAGATATATAGAGAGAGATTAAAAAATAGATTTGCTCTTCCCTGGGAAATTTTTTGCCTGGTTCTTTATATATATTAATATAACTGTCTTAGGTCAATGAATGCTCAAAAAATGGAAAAATTCTACCTTCTCATTGTGGAATAGGAGTCAAGAAAAATTATTGTAGGTCTAAGAAAAAGGATGAAACTAAATAATGCAGTTATACACACAGGATCAGGTCATAAAAACTGTTCCCCTTTTGACTTCCTGTCTTGACCTCTAACAATTCTCACTCCTTAGAAATTCAGTAAAGAAGGAGATCCTGATTTCTAGAGAGAGCTGAGAAGTCCAAAGAGATGAAGCTACCATCTTGGCTCTCCCACTTACTGTGTTAACTGTGCAAGTTGATTTCTCTGATCTTCACATTCCTCTTCTGTAAAATGAGAATGATAAATATTTTATAAGACTGTTATGAGGATTAAATTAGGTAATGTATGTGTACACATATGTTGTTCACTAGTTCAAGTAACAGAAAATTGATTTGAAAAGGACTTAAGCAAACTTACCTAATGTATTGGAAAGTCTTAGGTATAACAGATTTCAAGATTTATTAACTCAGCAGGTTAATCAATTTCTTTCTTTCTCCTCTGTCACCCTAGATGTGTTGTTGACTCTTGCACTGGCTCCCCTCATGATATAAGTTAGAAGTATCACATTTGGGGGTGCCTGGATGGCTCAGTTGGTTAAGCATCTGCCTTCACCCTACTTATGCTCATTCTCTCTCTCCCTGTCTCTCTCTCTCAAATAAATAAATAAGATCTTGAAAAAAAAAAAAAAAAAGAAGTATCCCATTTAAAGAGAAAGACATCTAAAACAGAAAGGAATATCTTTTTCACTATTCCCTACTTGAATGTGGAAAAACATTAACCCAACAACAATAGACTTGTAGCTTATTAACTAGAACTCAAAGTAAAATCACAAAGGCAGGAATATTTGTCTGTTTTGTTTACTGATGTATCCCCAACATTCAAAAGAGTGGTTAGGCGTCAAAAACCATATATTGTCTGAGTGGATTACATGCCTAATTTTAATCTAACCACTAGTAAGTGAAGTGGGATTACCATGTACTGGCACTTTTTCTGTAAAAAGCAAAATAAAAACAATTTTAGGTGTTTGGGGCTGCATAGAACCTCTATAGCATATTCTTTTTTTTATAACCCTATAAAAATATAAAAAATATTCTTAGCTCATAGGTCTTCCAAAAACAAACCAAGGAATAGATGGCCCACGGGCCATAGTTTGCTTGCTGCCCCTTGGCTTAATCATGTGGAGTGAAATGGAGGGACAGTTAAGCACCATGACTAGCAGAATATGTACAGCATTCAGCAGAATCCACCACATGTAAAAAGCACTCAATAAATATTAACTGTCATTGTTTTGGATGATGTATTGTTTTCCTTGATTTTGTTTTTCTAGGATAGCTAGACTCCAAAGACTTCTGTTCTGTGATAAACCTGCCATAGGTTGTGGATTCCTCTGACTCTGGACCGAACCATGTGAGCCCGTGCACAGAAAAACATACCAAACAAAAAGGAGTAAAAGTAGAGAAAACAATAAGCTCAGGGTCAAAAACCAAGATTCACAAAATTAGCAGAGGATGTGAGAAGTATATTGTGGTGGAAAAAATGAATTGTACTCTCAAATATTAGAAAACTCAACTCCTGAATTTCTTTTCTGTTTCAGAATCTTGAATAGGCTAATAGGTAATCAGTCTCACCAAGGTGAAAACCTCTGTGCTATTTTCAGTACAACAGAATTATTTCTTCAGAGACCATTGCTATGACATTTTAAAAAACACTGCCTTTGAGGTTTATAGTTGGTACATCATCTTCATTGTTTTATACTATGTTCAGCAGCAGCCCACTGAACCTGGTGATTACTATCATTGGTGATATTAAAAATATTTAACAACCAACATAGGTTGGAACCAATCATAGCCCTGGAATGAGGTAGGTCCTTAATGCTCCCCTGCTGAGCCCCATACTAATGCTTATGTTACTAAATCATGAGGAGGTGGGTTGGAATCTTAAAGAAGGGAGTCAGTTAGAGTAACTATTCATCAAACAGTACAGAAGGATTTCAATATTTTAATAAGCAGCATGGCTATACTAGTGTGTACCAGATGATTTTGAGCACTACATGCTTTTGCCAAACATAGGAGGGAAGGAAGAAGGAAATGGCTTTTCTAGGAGTATAAACCAGTAAATGGCAAGGCTTGGATTCAAAATTAGTCTTCAATAAGCTACATCCTCTACTATTTGTTTTTCTGTTATCCACTTGCTTTACTTGTATGTTCTCTTTTACATCCTGTGGATTAACCTAGTTAATGACTCAGATCACAGAAAAGAACACCATATTTGGAGACAGAAGACTTATGTTTGGGTCCTACTTCTGCTAATTATTAGTTGTGAGACCTTGGGCAATTCACCTGCTCCTACAAGACTGAGTTTCTTCACTGGGGAAACCACAGTAATTATGTTTGCATTGCAAGCAGCTGCAGAAAAGCTTTATAAAATATTAAGTATTGTCCAGATGTCAGCCATTCACATTATGCACAAATTGGCAATTTCATCTTAAAAACCTGAATGTTGGAACTGGAATTCTTTTTCCAGATGAGAAAACTCAGACTTCTGAGAGATTAAATTACTTGCCCAAGGTCACACAACTAGTGATGATAGAGCCAGGAATGATTTCAAAGCTCTTGACTCCTAATTCATGGCTTTAGCTTTTGGCAGTCTCCAAACTCACATCACAGGCTGCCTACAAAGATGGAAATGTGAATGATCCCAACTTACAGTCAGAGGTATGTTGGCAGGCCTTTGTCATCAGCTCCTTCCAAGTCTGTAGGAAGAAGGCCTGTTTCTGGCCCAGCATGCATCTTCTATAATTCAGGGTGCTTCTAGCCAATTGCTAGGTCCCTCCGGCAGCTGTGAGACTGGAATAGTAAAACTATGGTGCTAATGACAATATTTCTGCTAAAGATATGCAAGCAAATCATAGCATTGATGGGGACAGTTGCCTACCCAAGAGGGTATGACTTTCAAGCCCTCATCTGCCACAGGCCAAAGGGATCATGATTCGTAGTATGACAACTGAGAAGGAAGAGTTATTCTCAGCTTAGAAAGATTTAGCCTACGTTGCCTCAAAAAGATAACCCTCACTGAAAAACAACACAAAGTCAAATGATATGGATATTCCCAACCCCAGAACTCTAGGAAAAGTGAGTAAAGCAATGTGCTTTTGTAAAACCTGGTTTTGCAATCAGATAATTTTTGGATTCGGAAACTAAGTCTTCCACTTACTACTAGGTCTGACAGTCATTTGTGCAGCACCCCAGATTTCTTGCTCTGCCTTCCAGACCTATGGTAGGGTTACACTTCCTAGCTTGCCTCTGATTAGGTGGAGTCATATAACCAATTCTGGCAAATACAGTGTGAGAAAAAGGGATGTATGTCACTTCTAGGCCAAGCTTTTATTGCTGGAGTGACACTCTCCAGAGTCTTTTCCTCTGGTCCAGCAGTATTTGTGAGGGTTGCTGCTCTGTAGCCTGGATACCTAACAACAATGAGGAGGGCCCTTCCGCTGACTTGCTGTGAACGCATGACACAAACAAAAAATAAACCTTTGTGGGGCGCCTGGGTGGCTCAGTGGGTTAAAGCCTCTGCCTTCGGCTCAGGTCATGATCCCAAGGTCCTGGGATAGAGCCCTGCATCAGGCCCTCTGCTTGGCAGGGAAACTTCCCCCCCTCTCTGCCTGCTTCTCTGCATACTTGTGATCTCTGTCTGTCAAATAAATAAATAAAATCTTTTAAAAAAAATAAAATAAAACTTTGTGTTTTAAGTCATTAAGATGTGGAGGTTATTTACTATGGCAGCATAATCTAGCCTGTCCAATTTTCATACATTAGTTTATACGATTTTCAATAAGTTACTTCTTAGTAACTTAGTAACTTCTTTAGTAAGTTACTTTAGTAAGTTACTTCTCTGAGCGTGAGTTTCTGATGTTTAACATAAGGATGCACACCTCTTTAGGATGTGAGGATTACCAATAGTTTATGTAAAGCACCTCACAGCTCCTAACACATATTTGGTCCTCAACCAATGTTATCTATTACTATTATAAAACAGTCAGGAGGGTGCCTGGGTGGTTCAGTCATGAAGTTCTGCCTTTGGCTCAGGTCATGATCCCAGGGTCCCCCAGGGTCCTGATGTTAGGTCCATGGTCAAAGGAACAAGACTGATATAAAGCGAAGGTCAAGAAAAGCTTTATTTCGAGCCAAGCATCAAGAATCAAACCGATTGGCTGGGGCTGTCTCTTACAAAGAGGCAGCCCCTCTCTCCCTTACAGACTAGCTTTTAAGGGCAAAGGCCATGTGGTTGGGCCTGGCCATGCACAGGTGGCCAATGAGATTGTAACACACTGAGAAAGCTGCACAGTCATGCTAGGTCACACATAAGTGACCAATTGAATTACAACTTACCCTATAGTAGATATTTGAACTAGCCTATCACCTCGGTCAGAATTGGCGCTCAAAGGGCAGGGCCCATACTCCTTGGTAGCTAGGGAGACAGTATGCACCCCCACTGATTGGATACCTCCACCTGGCCTCACCCACCCTTATATTTGGGCTTTCTTACCTGGGACTGGTTTCCCCGACTTGCTTTTAAGTAAGTTCCCTGAGGAGCTGGCAGGGTCAGTTTAAGTTTTACTGCATAAACAACAAAATCACTGTTTAACCCGATGGAATCGCTCTGGCTAAATAGGCCTTTACACTGGGATCAAGCCCTACATAGGGCTCCAGCCCTACATGGGGCTCCCTGATCAGCAGGAAGCCTGTTTCTCCTTCTCCCACTCCCCCTCCTTCTCCCTCTCCCACTCCCCCTGCTTGTGTTCCCTCTCTAGCTGTCTCCCCTCCCTCTCTCTCTCTTTGTCAAATAAATAAATCTTTAAAAATGAATAAATAAATAAATAAATAAAACTGTCAGGGAGAAAAGCAGGTGGAAGCAGGATATCCTTAAGCAAACCCACAGCTCTTAAACTCTACTTACCCAGTCACCTAGACATAAGGCTGCAGCAGGCAGGAGGGCCTGATTGAAGGAGGCCCCTGAATGCCTCCAGTCACGTGTTCATTCTTTCATTTTGTAAACATACAGTGAGTACCTGTTATGTGACAGACACCGTTTAGGCACTGGAAATATAAGACAAAGTCCCAGCACTCATGGTCTTTACCTATGCCACCTAATGCATTTGAATGGCAGGTTTTCGGATTACCTAATTGTACCCTCAGAGGAAAGAAAGAGCATAGAATCTGATCCTTTGCATTTTAGGGATTTTTAATTCCTGTAATTGCCTATCAGTCCTCCCTGCCCTTTTGCAAACAGGCAAGGGCATTCCCACTGTATATATACTCACAGGTGCAGAAATTAAGGCTGGGAAAAATTATTTGGTTTTTATCAGCATCAGTGGCAGTGCCAGAAGTTAAGAGGTTGAATTAACCAAATACTGATTGGCTTTGGAGAATGAGTTTGTATTCACACGGATGTCATCATAATCACCGAGGGACCCCGGGCTTCTTCGGTTGGCCAACCCATCATTCACCGCAACAAATCTGACACCTTTTGCTAAGCAGTGTGTGAAATTCTGAGGTGACACACAGACGCTCTGCGTGAACTGCACCATGAGGGCTCAGAAACGGGGCGTGCGGCATCTCCCGAGTGAAAAAACGACGACTCCTCTCCAGCAGCTCTGACTCCAACTCACCAGCGAGGCCTGGCTGCCACCACTTCGCGTCGCATCTCCCTGGAAGCCTGTGGGGACAGGAGCTGTTGCTCTAAAGCCATTTGTTGTCACTAACCTGGCCAGATCTCCGTGGTGCCGCCCCTTTCGTCAAACGGCCGCCATTTTGTGTGTCCCGCGCCCGGTCCAAGTCACTTGCGTCCCGCCCAGCCCAGGAAACGCCTCTCTGTCTCTCAGGCATCCAGCTCCCCTCTATGGTACGTGCCCTCGGCTACGCACACGGCCATCTCCCCTTCCTCACCGCTCCCCGCAGCATCCCAGCGACCCTTTGCTGTCGCCTGTGAGGATCGCACCAGCCTTAACCACCCCTGGTTTTGCACGTTACCTGTAATAGTAATCTTCAAACTTCTTCGATTATTCACTCCCGAAAGGTTGAAATTTAAGTACCGAGTCACACATTTTTACTTCTGTCCTTTAAAATTTCTCATCATAAATTTAAATAATTACAAAGGGTGATATTTTCAGCGCATTGTATCATTTAAAAACAAAATTATTGCATCTCTTTATAAATCTGTCCAGGGAAATCCAAATGCCACAATGATTTGTTATCCATCCATTCGAAAATAAGTAAATGAACACCATTTTAACATCTGTTTTACACTGTTCCTTTTTTTTTTTTTTTTTTTTTTTTTAATGAGAGCAAGAAGGTGGGGTGGTAGGGGGCGGGTAGAGGAGAACAGAGTAGAGGTAGAATGAGAATCTTAGGCAGGCTCCATGCCAGACTTGGGGCTGGATCTCGGGACCCTGAGATCATGACCTGAACAGAAACCAAGGGTGGGTACTTAACCCACTGAGTCATCCAGGTGCCCACACTGTTGCTTTTTTCATCATCAAAGAGAATGCCCTCATGGAATTTTTCGGAGAAATATATCTCTATGCTTTATTGATCATCCTGTCATAGTTCTCTACAACAAAAATATGTATGTTACTCAAATATGTATTTATGTTTTTAATTTCCTATATCCATAATTCTCTTATGTTTACAATTTCTTCTAGATTGAGTTAGCCATTAAAATTATTACTAGAATATGACTGTTCCAAAAACCACAAATATATTATAAAATTTGATAATTATTGAATAAAAAAGTAACATTTTACTAGACATATATTTTTAATAATATATAAACGTGATATATGTTACATATTATATAGTCTACATATGTACATTACAAAATATATGTTATGTATTTTACAAAATACCTCATAGGAAATGTAGAGCTGAAGTTGCAATAGGAAGGCCATCAGAGAAATGACAGTCTTTTACGAGGTGACGAGGTGCAGAAGGCAGTGGCAACCTCCTTGATTTCTACAAAGACTCTTCATTACATATGGGAGAAAGCCCCAATTCCAGCCAGGGATTTGACAACCTCCCAAATGGAGCTTAAACTTCTCTTTCTAGATTTTTTTTTATTGCACTTTCCTTTACTAAATGCTCTCCTTTTCTGCCAACACATGTTTTTCTCATTTCTGTTTTTTGCTTTATGTGAGAACCTCTCCCCAGACAATGCAGCCATTCAGACTCAGTAAGATTCAGAAATGAGGGGAGGAATGTATTTCTTTCGTAGAGTGATGGAAAGGTGATTGTAAAAGTCCGAAAGAGAACTAGAATGACGTCCAACTCAGGCTGATCAATTTTAGGGAAAAGTAAATGCAGAGTTTTAAGATTTAGAAACATATTCTCTAACTCTCTCTCATCCCACTCAACCCCTCCCAGGAGTTTTTATGCACCCTAGGGGTACAAGTAATCCACTTTGTTGACAGCTGATCTACATAGAATGCAGATATTTGGATTTCAAATGGCTCAACTGACAGGCATTTCCTGGATAACAAAGTACAAATAAACAGGCATAAAAAGAGAAATAAGCCCTTATTGAGGCCAGACTTTTGAATCAGGCACTGGGCTAGGTGCTTTCACAGACACTGATTTCAATCCTTGCATTAACTCTGACAGAAAAATGGAACGTATAAGAGCTTCTTCCACAACACTGACATGCAAATATTATCACATGCTTTTAATTTTTTATTTCAAATCAGATTTGGCTTAGCCCCACCTGAGATAGCTAAAAATCAGCCACCACTTAATTTCCTCTTTCCTCTCCATAGCGATGTCTGATTTCCAAGCAAAAGTTCTGGTTGGTGATGGACTTGTTAGAAGGGAATGCCTAACACACAAAGAAATTTAATTCCATTAGAAATTAGGCTGCACAAAGCTGAATATAAGGCATGTGGAATGTGCCAGAGAAAGGGAAAATTACTTTTTGAACCTTCCATCTTTCTATAACATTGAAACCAAACAAGATGGCAGCTAACATCTGAGTAAAGCTTCTAGTGGCATAGTTACTATTATCTGCATTTTAGAGGTGAGGTGAGAAAACTGAAATTCAAGGAGTTTAAGCAATTTGCCTAAGGCAAGCAGCCAGCAAAGGCTATTGATTTAGAATGGCCTTGCTCCAGTGTGAACTATCCCACTAATTAGATATGGGAAAGTTTGCTTTTCCCCCCTCATTCCTCTGCAGCTGTCACACAGGAGTTTGGAAGGCAAGACAGGCCTTCTCAGTGGGTCTGTGTGGATATAGAACACAGAAGTGGAACACTGGAAACTGGGGAGGTTTACTGCACAAAGATAAGACATAAATGAAATGTTTGTGTGCCAAGCACCCTCCACTTTTCTTGCTTCCTCCATGGCATCTGTGCTTTTGGTTGGCAGTGAAGTCACTTGATCCTACTAGGGTCATTCCACTGGAAAACTGAAAGCCAAGTGACAATCCAGTCATTTCCTTTCTGATTCTGTCAGGGTTCATACCGTACAAACAACAAATGAACCACTACCAGGTACGCAGAGTCCCCACAGTCTGGCTCTGTGGTGTTCTTTGATCAGTCTCTCCTCCTCAAACCCCTAGTGAAAGATCTCTTGCCTTTCTACTCTTCACCTGAACTTAGGGTAGATTCCTCAGACAATAATCTAGGTTAAATGTTGAGCTAATACTGATTGTCTTCTAATCAGCCCCCTCACCATAGTCAGAGGGAAATATTCTACAGCCACAGAGTACAATCAATTTTAAGACTTTCAATACATCGTCCCTGAGAGAAAATCTCATCAGTGACTTCCTTTCTACTATTTCAATTCAAATGTATTTTTAAACTATATCTATCTGCTTGATGCCATAGGGTATATAAAAATAAAATGCTTGCAATAAAGCTGGGGATCTAAAATGTTTAAGAGGAAGCAACTTCAGTTTCTTAGTGGCAGAGATGGAGTTTTCACTGTAAGCCTGTGTGTTGGCAGAAAAAGAGAGCATTTGGTAAGGGAAATTATAGTTTTAAAAAATCTAGAAAGGAAAGTTTAGGCTCAATCTGAGAGGTTTTCAAAGCCCTGGCTAAAGAGTTAGCTCTTTCTCCTATATGTACTGAAGAGTCTTTGTAGAAAGCAGAGAGGTTGCTCCTGCCTCTGTACCTTGTGAAAAACTGTCCTAACTCTGAGGCTAGTACAACTTCAGCCCTACATTTCCAATGAGGCATTTGGGTAAAATATATAACAAGAAAACTCTGTCACTAAGACTAGGAGGCTGATTGTGTGTGTGTGTGTGTGTGTGTGTGTGTGTGTGTGTGTGTGTGTCTTTACCTGGGAAGGAAGCTTTGGACCTACTGCAAAAAAAAAAAATCAGAAAATCCATATGCACAAACTGCACTATCTGTAAAATACATAAATAATATCTCACACATACAAGTATGACTACTTTCAAAATATATGTAGATATAAATAGTGTTGGCATTAATAAAATATAAATTAATCTAAATACATGGACTAACACGGAAAAAATTTGGAATAACTGCTATTATATACTTCCTCAGTCTGATACAGCTAATATTATGTAAGGTTTGGTTAGTGCTTTGTTATTAAAAAGGAGTCTTCATCCTCTGGAATCTTGCTAATCACTGTGCCAAGGAAGATTCTTCAACCTGGAATCTGAAAAGTCATTATTACCCCAGAATATGAAAACACACATTATAGGGAAACAAACTCCTCCTCTGAGATTGTCAGTGCTAGAATCTTCACAAGAAGATGTAGCCAGATCTATCAGCTGCAAATCTTGTAGCCCAGGATTCATTGTCTACTTAAAGAAGGTATGTAATTGAGTAGTATTGTAGTGGCATTATATGGTGACAGATGGCAGATGACAGATGGACTTGTAATAAGCATAACATAACATATAGAGTTGTCAGATTACTATTTGTAAACTGAAGTTAACTTTACAATACAAAGAAAGAACAATACAATACAATACAAATACAAAGAAAGAAAAATTTGGCAACTATTCGATAATCATTTCATTTATTAATGGGAGACAGAAAAGTAAGAGGAGCATGAGCTCCATCACTATAGGAGGTTGATTGCATTAATAGCCCTGATTTTCCACCTGTCAGACCCTTAAAGGTGTGGTCATGTGACTTGTTTTGCCCAACAGTATATTGAAGACCACTTAGATGTTTTTGCTTAATGCTCTTGCCCTCCGGTATGCCACGAGATGGACATGCCTAGGCTTGAATGCTGAAAGATGAGCAAGAAGTGGAACAAAGAAAACTCTAAGTCATCCCAGCCAAGGTCATTTTCAATTAACCAATGACCAGCCAAACCCCAGGCATGTGAGCAAGCCTAGCCAAGATCAACAGAGCCACACGGCCAACCCAGAGCTGGCCACAAGAGTGAGACCAGCTAAAAGAAGCAAAATCCATATTAGATTAGTGGACCCCGACAGACTCACATGCAAAACAAAGGTTTACTGTTACATGTCATTGAAGCCTTGAGGTTGTTTACTATGCAGCATTATGGTGGTGATAGATAACTGAAACTACCACTTACCAGTTCTGTAACGTCCAGCTATAAAGTGAAGGTATAAAGGTACTTCAAGGATTGGCGTGAGCTAATTGAGATAATATGCATCCATAATACTGCGTTTGGCATATAGCCTGTACTCTAAAAGTTCAGTGGTATACTGGGAACAAGAAAGTAAAAGTGAGAATGAATGAGAGAAGGGATATGGGAAAAGATACTGAGTTCCTGCTACCCTCAACCACCCTGACCTCAGGGGGTATTACTGGGTTTTAGCACAGATGGCATAACATTGCCAAGATCAATTTTAAGCATTTAAATAAAACTTTGCTGAAGTTCTCAGAGCAAAATGAAGCAAAATAATCTGTCTTCCAGAATATCTTCAGCTGTGTCTTCCAAAATATCTTCTATGGGAGTACTGCCTGGTATGCATGCTGTGCCTCCAGACAGAAGTAAGAATCTTTCCTCACCACTCAGTAAAGCCCCTGATCCCATCTCTAAGGCCAGGCTCATTGTGGCACCTGGGTGGCTCAGCTGGTTAAGCATCTGAACTTGTCCAAGTCATGATTGTGGGGTCCTAGGATCAAGCCCCACATCAGGCTCCCCACTCAACTGGAGTCGGTTTCTCCCTCTTCCTGTCCTTCTCTCCTTCTCTTGCTCATATTCCCTCTCTCTCTTTCTCAAATAAATAAATAAAATCTTTAAAAACAAACAACAAAAAGTCTAGACTTAGAAGGAGGTAGACTTAAAAGAAGCAGACGTTTTCTCCCTAAGAGTTGCCTCCCCAAAATTAGGGGAATCAGTGTCCTGTCAGAAGCATGGTCCCTTCCACAGAGGATGTACAGAGACACCCCCCCCCCCCGCATAGAGGGGATCCCATTACTTAGTCATGATAGAGTAGCCTTAACAAAAAAATCATGTCAGAACACAATACAATCGTTTATATACCTATCCAAGATGTGTGAACAGGCCAGACACATTGGGGAGATGAGATCACAGTTAAAAGACAAAGCAATGCTCACAGAGCATTTGTCAATTGCACCTTCTACCTGAAATGGCTGGTCCCCTCTCTCCCTACTATCTTCAGTGTTCCAATTTCAGCTCATGCTTCAAAGCCATCGCATCTGGCATCTTCTCTGAAGTTTTCTCTGATCGTCATCCCAGTTCAAACTCCTGCAGGCATTTGTCCATAGAGGATCACATAGAAGAGGGGGAAAATATAACTCTGATGGGTCAGAATCCCAGCTATGCCACCCATCGGCAGTAGAATCTTGGGCAAGTTATTTAATCTAAGCCTCAGTCTCCTTATCTAAAAATAGAGAATGTAACAGCACCTGCTTTGAATAATGATAAAGTACTTAGTACAGGGTGTCATATGATAGGTGTTCAAGAAATGTTAGATATTATTATTGTTGTTGTTGAAATAATTATTTTGCAATATGTGATAATACTAGCAGAATATTTGCCACATAGCCGTGAAATACTTTATTATTATTAATTAGTGATCACTTTATATTCTATATTTTGTACTTTTCCTTAAGAGATTCTTTTTTTTTTTTTTTTTAAAGATTTTATTTATTTATTTGACAGAGAGAAATCACAAGTAGATGGAGAGGCAGGCAGAGAGAGAGAGAGGGAAGCAGGCTCCCCGCTGAGCAGAGAGCCCGATGCGGGCCTCGATCCCAGGACCCTGAGATCATGACCTGAGCCGAAGGCAGCGGCTTAACCCACTGAGCCACCCAGGCGCCCAAGAGATTCTTTTTTTTTTTTAAGATTTTATATATTTATTTGATAGACAGAGGTTACAAGTAGTCAGAGAGGCAGGCAAGGAAAGAGGAGGAAGCAGGCTCCCCGCTGAGCAGAGAGCCCGATGCGGGGCTCGATTCCAGGACCCTGAGACCATGAACTGAGCCGAAGGCAGAGAACCCACTGAGCCACCCAGGCACCCCTCCTTAAGAGATTCTTAATTCACACTAAGAACTTCTTTTATAGTGAGTCACTTACCCATTTATCCCCCAGTGAGATTCTAAGATCTTGAAGATACATTGTTCCAAAACATCTTATCTGTGGAGGGTGGAGAAATTTGAGGTATTCCGAGTTTTAGTGATATTTGTTCTCTGGTCAGGATTTGCTAACCTCCCTACTAATGAAAGAAATACTACCCTTGAGTGCAAGTCCAGCTGTGCTGCTCTTCAGGCTAACTGTAGGGAGGATGCATGGTCTCTTTTGCCCTTAGCAACCAGGAAGAATTAAATTAATTTATCAGATCTCCAGCATTCCCTAGGCAGGCCAGACAGATAGACAGCCTGGAAAGGGACTGTATTTAAATTAAAATGGTGACTGGAAAAACAAGCTTTTTCTGCAGTGTTAATAAGTATGGCAAAACCCAGACAGCCTGGGTGCCTAGGTCCTGATCAGAATTTTGATTTAGGATTTCTTTTTCCCAGTGAGTCATAATTGTCATGGTCCTAACACCTGTCACCAGAAAAAGGCAAAATCAGTGTAATCACCAAAGCAGTTGCCTCAGGAATACATTCTTTTAGCAATTTGGTTGGAAGAAGTTCAAGAATGCAAGTAATGAGTTGATTTCAAATGTGAAGTGACCAGAGTTGGCCTAAGTGCTGAGCTTTCCGAATTTAAGGGAGAAAGGAAAGGAGAGACAAGTTATTTTATTAATAACAACAGCAGGAAATCAAGTTATTCAAGACTTGTCTAGTAATCGGTAAAATAATCTCTGATACCAATATTTCTAGTCCAGAAACTATGAAAAAAATTATTGGATTCCCCAACTAAGCAATTAGTGCTGGGGCTGGCCAGATAAAAAGATGAGAATTGACAGCCAAAAGAATAATTATCTGGCATTACACCCAGATAATTTTTAAAATAAAATAAAACCAGATGAAAAAATGACAAAGAAGGGGAAGGGTCTTTAGATGGTAGGTTAAAGGTTACAGTAGACAGCATACTGCTGATAGTATTATTTTCCTGTTGTCCATGTTATTAAATTCCTTAAAAGTCATATAGTCCATCTAGATGAAATGAAAACCATAAACCAATGTAGTCATCTTGCTCCTAAACCATCTACTTTGAACTCCTGTTGTTGATCGTCCAATTTCTTTGAAATCATTTTAGCAAATCAAACTATAATAAAATCTGACTCCAGTTTTGATGTTTAATTTTTAACAACTTTTAAGCCTTACCTTTCCCTCTTCCCCTGGTATCCCACAACTGAGCAAGCCATAGGCCCAGATATTTTTCCCCTTGGCACCAGCAGAATATTCAAGCCATGCAAATAGTGGCCAGAGGTTAACAGTTATCCTGGCCCCACCCCCAAATCCCAAGGTCACTTGCCTCTCATGCCATACAAGCTTGAGTATCTGCCCTATTCTCCCTCAGGAAGAAAAAGGAAGAAGAAAACTTAAAACTTAAATCTTTATTTAAATATAGCAGAACTTGAGGGTGCCTGGGTGGCTCAGTGGGTTAAAGCCTCTGCCTTCAGCTCAGGTCATGATCCCAGGGTCCTGGGATCTATCTCCCACTCTGCTCAGCCGGGAGCCCACTTCCCTCTCTCTCTCTCTCTGCCTGCCTCTCTGCCTACTTGTGATCTCTCTGTCTGTCAAATAAATAAATAAAATCTTTAAAAATAATAATAAAAAAATAAATAAATATAGCGCAACCTCTGGCTCAGTTGTTAAGCATCTGCCTTTGGCTCTGGTCATGATCCCAGGGTCCTGGGATGGAGCCCACATAGGGCCCTCTGCTCAGTGGGGAGCCTGCTTCTCCCTCTCCAACTCTCCCTGCTTGTATTCCCTCTCTCACTGTCTTTCTCTGTCAAATAAAATCTTTAAATAAATAAATAAATATAATGCAACTTATAGGAAATCCTAAGAAATCTACCTAAGAGAAACTGTAACTAATACGTGAATTTAGCAAGTCTGCAGTTTATATGATCAATACTTTAAAAATCAATTGTATTTCTAACAAGTAGCAACAATTGAAAATGGAAAGTTTTTAAATTATTCTTTAGGATAACATTAAACCTAACATTTTTAGGTATGAACTTAATAAAAATATGCATGACCTGTACACAGAAATCTGTAAAACATAGCTAAAAAATATTAAAAGACACAAATAAATGGAGAGATATACTATGCTTATGGATCAGAATACTCAATATTATTAAGATGTCAATCTCTCCAAATTAATTTATAGATTCAATGAAATTCCAATCAAAAATCCAAGAAGATACCTTTTAGAAACTGACCAGCTGATCCACAAATGTATATAGAAATACAAAGAAACTAAAATAGCCAAAATAATTTTGAAAAAAAAAATAAAGTTAATTTTAGGATGTACTACAATGCTACAGTAAGCAAGAAAGAATTTTATTGCCATGAAGTTAAACATACAGATCAAAGGAACAGAATTAAAATTCTACAAATAAACCCTCATATAGGTAGCCAATTGATTTTCAACAAATGTTCCAAGGCAATTCAGTAAGAGAAAGGAAATCATTTTAACAAATGATGCTGAAATAACTGAATACCCATATGCAAAAAAGAAAACTCTTTATTTCTCCGACATGCAAAAATTAACTTGAAATGGATTGCAAAATCAAACATAGTTTTAACTAAAGCTAAAAACTATAAAATTTCCAAAAGAGATCAAGGAGAAAATCTTAGTAACCTTTGGTCAGGCAAATTTTTTTAAATTGGATACAAAAAGCATAAAATATTTAAAAATAGAAAGATTGGATTTCATTAAAATGAAAAACATTTGCCCTTCCAAAGACATTGTTAAGAAAATGAAAAGGCAAGGCACCAACTATTATATGAGCAGATATTTGCAAAACATATATCTAATGAAAGTCTTTTACTCAAATTATATTTTTAAAAATGCTTACAACTCATTAGGAAGAAAACAAGAACAAAAGGAACAAAGATTTTGCACAGACACTTTACCAAAGGAGATATATGAATGGCAAAAAATTCTCAACATCATTAGTCTTCAGGGAAATGCAATTAAAATAATAATTGAGGGGTGCCTGGGTGGCTCAGTCAGTTAAGCGTCTGACTCTTGGTTTGAGCTCAAGTTATGATCTCATGAGTCCTGAGTTTCAGCCCTGCAAGGACAGGCTCTGCACTCAACCGGGAAGGTCTGCTTGAAAGATTCTCTCCCTTTGCCCCTCCCTGCCCCACATTCTCTCTTTCTGTCTCTCTCTCTATCTCTATCTCTATCTCTGCCTCTGCCTCTCCCTCTCTCTTTAAAATGAATAAATCTTTAAAAATATAAATAAAACCATAATTGACTATACTATTCATACTCTAGAACTCCTAAAATCAAAAAGACTGATAACCTAAGGGTTGGCAAGAAGGTAAGACAACTGAAATGCTGACAAATTTTGATTTCTCATAATGTTAAGCATACAAGTGACCCAGCACTAAGATTTTAAATATTTACTCAAGAAAAGTGAAAATATATGTTTACACGAAGACTTGTGCTCATATATTCATAGCAACTTTACTCATAAAAGCTGAAAAGTGGAAGAAAATAATCATCAAATGATAAATGGAGTACATATTTTGGGATGTACTCATACAATAGAATATTAGTCAAAAAGAAAATGACTACCAATAAACATACAATATGAATGAATCTCTAAAGGATTATGCTAAGTAACAGAAGTCAGACCAAAAAAAAAAAAAAAAAGAAAGAAAGAAAGAAAAGAAAACTCTACATACTTGCATACTGCATGACCTCATTTACTAATCTATCTATCCAGAAATTCTAGAAATGGTGGAAGTATAGTGAAAGAAAGCAAGTCAGTGCTTAATGGATCCAGGGAATGGGGAGAGGAGATGGATTGCAAGTGACACAGGGAACCTTTTTGTGGTGATAGAAAGGTCCTATATCATGGTTATGATGGCTGTTACACAACAGATTTGTCAGATTTCATCAAATTGTACATTTCATCACATGAATTCTTTTCTAAAAATCTGTTCTAAGGAGGAATCTTTGATATGTGGAAAAAATAAGCTAAAGAGTATGTATTGCATTTTTTTAAACAAGGGAATAATGTCCATTTGCAAGATATTTAATAAAATAAATTATGGTATATCTACAAGATAGATTGTTATGAAATTATTTAAAAATGATGGTGTTGATGATATTTAATGACACAGAGAGAGATATTTGGGTACTTTTAGGTAGATAAAGTAGAATGTTTATAGTCCATTTTATTATCAATTTATGTGACTGTTTCATGTATATGTGAGCATGTGAATATGTATATATAATTATTTTTAGATCTCTATATATCATTAGAAGGTTATGCGCCATCATTTTAACTGATGTTTTCATTTTACTTATCCTTATTTCCCAAGTATCTGATAATAAACATGCATTTCTCTTTAAGTAAGAGAAAAAACAAGTTCCTATTTTAAAAAATACATATCTGCTTTTAAGAGGCTTACAGCCTAGATAAAAAAAGAAACATGTAAATACCAAAATACTAATAAAATGAAATAAGTACCCATGGAAGGTGAGAGAGAATTGACTGGGTCAAGTATAGTTTCATACCAAAACTCGAACCACTATACTCTCCAACATCCAGACCATGACCATGTTTTTTTATCTGAGACACTGAACCCACTTCCATTACTCATGATCATTTTCCCTCAGAAGATCCATGAGACCTGACTGCCACTTTACCCCTCTTCCCAGTGTATCAGACAAGAACGTATATTGATATTTGAACTTCAGTTGTGGATTAAATTCAATTTTCCTTCCACAACCAGTCAAAAATATACCTGGATACCGCAGGTCAAGGACAATCTCCTGAGGTCCTCTGGAAATTCCATGATAGAAGACAAAATGTCGAGGGGAAAGAGCACCGCTAAAAGGCATTATATCCTCAGTGCCTAAGACACAAGAGATGCCTTAGCAATATTTGCTAATTGTTTACTGGATATACTGAGAATAAAAGCATTAGCTCAAGCTTGTTTTGGCTAGTTATTACCCTAACTTAATCTGGGAGGACTTCCTGGAAGAGCTGGAATTCTCTGGTTTAAAAGCAAGGTCTGCACACTGCTTCCACCCTTGTTATTCTTATACTTGGAGTAATTCCAAGACAAAAATCTTTTCTGTTAGTCACTAGGATGCTTGCCATCTCACCAGCTGGGATATTTATACATTAAACCTATTTCCAATGTTTTCTAACAGAATTTCCTAGTAGTGCTGAGGAGGGCTAAGCAAGTCAAGCAATGAGTAGTTTGGTATAAATTCTACAACTCTTGGCAGCACCTGGGTGGCTCAGTGGGCTAAGTCACTGACTTTGGCTCAGGTTATGATCTCAGGGTCCTGGGATTGAGCCCCGCATCGGGCTCTCTGCTCAGCAGGGAGCCTGCTTCCTCTTCTCTCTCTGCCTGCCTTTCTGCCTGCTTGTCATCTCTCTCTGTCAAATAGATAAATAAAATCTTTAAAAATAAATAAATAAATAGATAGATAAATTCTCCAACTTTCTCAATATTCTGGATTTATTAAAACACCAAACATATTTCTACCTGGAAATTTTGTATGTTACTTTTCAAACTCAGTGGATTTTCAACAAACTGAATCCCTGTTGCAAATTTGTTTGCGTTCTATTCCATCCAAACTCAACTTTGCCAGAACTGTCCAGTGTTTCTAGTTAGAAGCCTCCAAAATCTTGTGTCTAAGGAAAGGATAGCAGGGAATCCTAATTTACACTTGAACAAACTAAGAGTTTAAAATCCAAGTGTGGATAGAGACTGTAGTACAATAATATCCCAATTATAAATTTTAATTTATGGTGTAAAAAAATGAATATAGTCCTAGGAGTAGGATATTGAGTCCAAAACCTGCCTTTATGGACTGTTTGATTAAGGCAGGTCACTTAAACTTTCTGAGAAACCTCAGTTTCCCCCTATATTGTCTAGGAGAGCTGGTTTCTTTTATTTGGGTCTCCAAATTCCTTTCAGCTCTAGTATTCTATGATTTTATAATATTCCCTTACAGATGCTCAGGGGAGGTAGTCATTTGGCAAGATGCTTCCCCAGTCCTTGCCTTGTTTGTCAGTGTGTACAACAGCAATAAATAACCCACTGGTTGCAAGAAAAGTATGTGTTGGATCAAGCTGATATGTCTGCTCTCTGCCTTTTGTAGAGGACAGAGGAGGCTTTGATGTTATCAGAATGAGGCCACATTTTGACCCCGAGATCTTTCAATTCAAAATGGCCTCCATTGCCAAATACATGAAATGACTATTTACAATTAAAGAAGCATTCTGCCACAGTTTTTTATTTTTAAAAGAAAAACAAAGTATAATCCCAAAGATTAACTCTCTTACCTGGAAAAGAAAGAAAAAGGCTGGTTGGGGGGACCTGGAAACTTCTCTTTATATACTGTTTCTGTTCAGTGGCAGGTAAGGGACAAGGTAAGTGATGTAGGCAGTCTGCATGCTAATAGGAAGTTAATCCAGATTTCTGGCTTATAATGAAGAGCACAGACCTGAAACAGATATGTGTAACCCCAATGTCTTGAGGCCTTTCTCTGCTCAACTCTGGTCTCCAGATCAATGCTTTCCTTGGGCTGAGGCTTTATAGTGGCCCATGGGATTGGTGATGTACAAAATGCAGCACAACTCCTGTCACATGAGAATTGTTACTTCTTTTCCTCTTCCCCAGTTGTGCTGTACAGATATCCAAAGGCCTGCCTTCTTCCACATTCAGTCAGTTCTTTCAGAGTAGAATGACCTTTTCTGGAATGTGTCCTTTGGAACTCTAATCCTGACAAAGTGACACATGTATTAAGAGGTTTGAGATGTGCTGCACAATCTTCTCTTGAGGTTCACTTGTAATATCAAAGGCTCTAAGAATTTCCACACAAAAGAAATGGTGCTTTTGTTATTAGCCAAAAATGGCAAAGATTACTGAGCACTTTATTTTTCTATAGATTGTCCATCTTTCCAGATCCCAAATTTCCTCTCTGGCTTATCCGTAGCCTCCCCCTACCACTCCCAGCAGTTACAAGTAATCCTCTGAACTAGATCTTCATTTGCATCTGTCTCATAAACTTTTTAATTTGTTTTTTATTTTATAGATATACATAGATATCTCTTACCTCTCCTGACTGCCTGTACACTGCTAGAGAAGAGAGTCTTCATTCTTCAATCTTTATCTACCATAGAAGATCTTGTACATGTGGTCAACCTATACATACTTGGTTGGATGGATCAATCAATCTAGGAGATAGCATCTTCTAGGTATTTGCACCTTCAACTGGTAAATAACAATGGAATCTACACAAGTTCTCAAATAGTCAAAAAATACTATACTCAAAGTTAAAGTTGGAAAAATGAAAATATTAACACTAAAGTCATAAACACCAAATGCCTCTTCTTTCTTTCTCTCTTCACTAATTCAATTACAGAAAAACTGGATATCATTACTCTTGCATCTTCAGATCTGGAAATGTGCTTCATAGTCATACAGTTTAGGTACCATAAATTGATGTCACAGGGAAAAGTTGACTTCAGGGAATTCATTACAAAAAGATCATATTATTATTTGTAAATAGCATTATGTAGGCCTAATATTCAGAGAACTACTGTGTTAAAGGCTTTGATAACACATCTTACTTGTTAGAATGGTGATTGTTCTAGTTAATTTTGCATTCTAATTATTTAAAAACTACCAAATAAGAGATCCACATAAATTATCAATTACAAATCAATTTTAATTTTATAAAATGTACCTAATATTAAAACCAAACCGACAGAATTAGATAAATTTTTGGAGGATGTGAGTATTGATCTCTAGGGGACAAATATGAATAAGATATAATCTCTACCCTTAATAGGTGTGTCATATAGTAGGGTATCTCAGCCTTGGCACTATTAACATTTTGGACCAAATAATTCTTTTTATAAGAGGCTGTTGTGTATGTTGTAGAATATGTAATGGCATCCTGTGCCTCTTCCCATTAAATGCCAGCAGTACTTCTCCAATTTTGAGAATCAAAAATGTCTGGTCATTGCTACATATATCTCCTAAGAGACAAAACTGCAGCAGGGGATAACTTTGCTATGCAGGAAGACATACTTAAAGTTGTATGGGTTTCAGAGTCACCTCTGACCACTAATTATCATTTTACAATCCTATTAGATAAAAGCAATGTAGAAAACCTTGGGCTAGAAACCACATCCAAAACACGGCAATAAACGTTTGATATTAGTTCCTCTATCTATAAAAGAATAGAATAAAAATTAAAACATTTGTACTTTCTGGTGTTTTGAGTGCACCACTAATCATTCATTTATTGAGTTCTTTGCATACAGCAGCCAGCTAAGGATAATGAAGATAGAAGGGTCTGATATGGTTCTATGTGCAATTAAGATCTATTGAACAACAGAAGTAATAGAAATTAAACAAATGGCATCTTAGAGATGACCTACCTATTCCTCTGTTTTTTATATGAGAAAACTAAGATCCAGAAAAGTCAGGAAGGTGATATGACTTAAGGACATCTACCTAGTAAGTGCACTGGGCTAAAACATAAATGTCCTGATTCCAAGTCAATAACTTTGACCAATACAAAATATTAGCTAGCTGCTAAATAATGTAAGACAAATTACAAATTTGGGAAGTGATCAGAGTGAAAGGAAACTGAGTAAGGGCTGGAATAGTCAGAGAAGGCAACAAAGAAGAGGAGGGACTCAAGGCAGGCCTGGAAGTTCACAGGTGGCTTCAAGAAAGGGTTTGGGAGGGCTATGGTAGTTTTCCCATGGCTTTGGTGCCAAGCTGGGAATGACATGAGAGGAGACAGAGGCAGGAAAGCATTTGATATGAGCCAGGAACTGAGTTCATGTAGGGAAAGAATAAAAATAAGATTTGGGATGGTTTTCAAAATCATTCTGAGAAATCCCAGATTACCTTCTTTTCTGGATATTGTCCCCACTTTTGTGGTTCAATCTTCAAGTGCAAAATACCCTACTGGCTCACAGAGGGTCTTGAGAGCAGCTTTGCTAGGGGTTAAAGGTAACCCCAAGATTTCAGACACCCTTGAAGCTGCCAGCCCCCAACCCATCATTCTTATGACTCAATTTATGAATTCAAAAAATTCTCACACATCAAAGTGCTAGGAACAAAAACAATTCTTGTGTTTCTAAAACTGAAAATTTCATCACTTCTTTCCCTTTAGTATTTGATCTTGAATATTTAATAGAATTGATTCCTTTTGTCTTGCACAAGCTAAATTTTCTGCATGTATCAAGGGATGAGTCTGGCATCAGTGAATGGATTAAGTGAATCATAAGAAAAGTGAATTTGATTGTATGGTTCAAAAAACTGAATTAAATAAATAAAAAACCCAAAACATGAAAATTTCATTAAAACCTGGAAAAACTCCACTGACAAGGGTTCTTCAGGAAAGAGCTGATGGAATTCAACTTAATAATATTATGAGCTTTTCAGAATAATTGCCTGGAAAAAAAAAGAAAGAGAGAAGCCATACTTCATCATATCAGTCTATTAAGAATGAAGGTGACCCAATGTGTGTGTGTATACATATGTCTGGAGAGAGAGAATGAGATTGTGGGATGGAGGACTGGCCTAGAATCTAGAAGGAAAAAATGAAGAAAAATGTAGATGCTCTAGCTGAGGTTAAAAAAAAATGCAGAGAGGCAAGTACAACTCTAATACAATACTTAAATTAATACCATTATCGCAAAGTGATAGCCAAGGTAAATAAGACAGTATTGTCTCTCAGGCATTTCTCAGGCAAAACACACCCTTAATGCATTGAGTTGATTTTGTCTACTGTTCAAGCCTTCTGAACCGATTTGCTGAGTATCAAATATGTAATTCCTTTTCTCTCTTATAATCAAACTTCACTTGTACAAAAATGTTTAGAGATGTAGGACACCAACCAGAAGAGACAGGATGGTGTCTATTTCAGATGTTAACCCCAACCCTATCTCTGAGGCCAGTGAAGAGGGGGCTGCAGGTAGAAGCCAAAGGAAACTTTTTCAAAGGGACTCCATGAAACATGGGGACCTGATGTTTTAGGTGACAAAGTATGGCACAAAGCTAGGAAGCAGGGCCTTCTCCACACCTCTGTGTGACGCAACTTTTCAGAACAGTGAGAACTTTAGGAAGAGCATGAGGAACTCCACGCTGAATGGGACGACACTTACTCAGAAAGAGTACCAGCAGCGGGGCTCCATCAGGACGTATCCCTCAGGGAGGCTTTTCATGTATTGAACACCTCGATAAAAGTTGATTGAACACAACTCTGTGCCAGTCATTCTTCTAGATTCTGAGGATTCCACAGTGAGCAAGAAGGAAGGCTAGAAAAATGTAATAAAAAAATAGGACAGCACAGGAGAAACTATTTACATGCTCTTTCGGGACACTACACAGATTCCCAGAAATAACTGGGTAAAGTGGAGCTAGATGGCTGTAGTTGGAGGCTGGACCTATGGAGATGAGGACAGAATATAGTTAATTTTGGTTGATATTCTTACTACAATCCCATGGATATATATGCACACTGTTGTATACATGTATGTATAAGGGTTGGAAGAAAATACCCAAAATGGTAACAGTGCTTATTATGAGCAATAGAATTATGAATATTTTTATATAATTTCATATAATATTTCATATTTTCAGATGTTACAAGGTGAGTAGACTTCATTATTCCAAACAGAAAAAAGTTTGATTAGGGAGGAGGTGGCATTACTTCATCCTTACTTCGCTTTGGGTAGTATAATTTTCTCACGGAAACTGATTGTGCTGTTTATTTAGAAGAAAGGTATTTCATGATAAACTTACCTAAACAATGGATTAAAATGAAATGTGTTTCTAAACAGCATTATAGAAAGAGGAGCTGATGAATTATCTGCTAATGGCTTATAATTAAATGTCTAATCTTAATGCATCTTTTACTCATTCCAGCAAAGTAGATTTTACCACAAATTTAAAAAAAAGTGAGCAATTATCTCTCTCTAGCAACAATAATAAAAATGAGCTCTGTAACTTCCTAGGAGATCAATTCTACATCAATAAGTAGATAATTAATTGAGCTCTCCAGACAGTTCAAGAATTAAAATATCACCTTTGTCCTGATGTCTCTATAAAGAGGTACAATGGTTAACACGTGTTCTACATCTTGTTTTCATAAATGTGTACTTTCTACTTCATTTGTAAGGACTTCCCCTTGAAACATTAGTCTTCAAAAGTTTAATGTTATGTCTAATGAAACCATGCACCTTAATGTTATACATATTAATCGCTCCTCCTAGAGAGCTATAATTCAAGCTAGTATTTGACTCAGCTGGTATTCCTTTGTTAGAAAAAAAAAATCAACAAGAAATTTTATCTAGTTTCTCCCCTTCAGACTTAATAGCAATTAAAAAAATGGAAGATTAATTTTCCTAAAAACAATGTGTTTTATGACAACATGAGCAACATGAATTTGCCAGAGTTGGAGAAATGAGTAAGATACAGAGATACATAGCAAGCCTGGAAAAGGCAGGCTTGGTTGGGGCATAAAAATGAGGGATCGGCATCAGGACCACAAAATGTGGAAATTCCTGGAAGTAAGAGACTCTGGAAAGATAGATGATGACTTTGATATACCGTGTCCCCAGATGGGTCACTTATTACTGCTTGATGATAATTTAGTGGCAACTATGCACCTTGCATCACTACTCCCACAAAATAAATTATAAACACTGATTTGGTTGAATGAGACCTTTAACAGAATTCATCTAAGACCTTCGAAGAATTTCCAGGGAGGTTTACTGTCCATAAAACATTCATAATGCCATTCAATCCAAACACCAAAGCAAGTTCATGGGGCTTCAGAAGCCAGAATGGCTTCACCATAAAGGATGGTTCAGGTATCCCAGCCAGGACACACACACATGTATGTATGTGTACTTTGTCCTGAAAGTCCAGACTTTAGGGTCTCTTTGTGCTCTTCTAGACCTCATTGGTTAAGAGGTAATCTTTGAAATGAAGAAGTTCACCCTGCTTAGGTCAGGTTCATTGGGAATCTTTGAAGCATTACAGACCTTCTTTTAAGTTCGTGTTCCCTTCAGAGGAGATAAGATCTCTTGGGAAATCTAAAAGAGTTGTGAAGGGCATCACAGATCATAGTCAATCTATAGAAAATCTTGAGAGCTGGTTCTTTCTACCACACTGAAGTGCGGGAACTCTCCAGTCAATCAATACTCTACTGTTTTCTTATTTAGTCTCAGCCTGCCCTGGGAGCCAGGCAGAGCCAGTTGGAAGACAGGAGATTGGGGGAGCTCTCCCCTGCCTGATGGAGATAAACCAAGTTGGATTCTCAATTTACTTCTAAGCCTTGCCAAATGAGCTATTCTGCCTGAATAACAATCCAACAAACTTATTGTGAAAATGCATACACTTTTCCACATTACAAATGCCATACAGCTAAAAATGCAAGCCTTCAGTGGTTGTCAAATCACACAAGAGGATGGGAATGGCATTCCTGTTGAATTATAATTCACCATCTCTATGGTACTTGCCAAGGCTTTCTCATTGCTTCCATTTTTTCTTCTCTTATGGAAGAAAAACAGATAAAATATGCTTTGAGTTTTTCCCACTTAAAAGAAAAACACAAACCTAATAGTACATCTTAATCATTCTTCTCTTGCTTTCAAGGGAGAAAAACAAGTAGAAAAAGTATTAAATACATGAGTAGAGAAGGAGAATCCCTTCCCTTGAAGCTAAAATGTGGATGAAACAAGTATAGTCGCATACCAGAAAAAAAAAAAAAAAAAAGTTTTGACCCACATTACCAAGAAAAATTCTAAGAATCCTTTGGAAAATGTGTTTTGAGGTAAATTAATCCTACGCTATTTTTAAAAAAATTTTTTTAAATTTTTTATTAATATAATCTGATGCTATTTGTGGCACTTACCGGTTGGAGTTATTAAGATTTGGGTCATATTTCCTAGTCTACATTATAGGTTATTCCATTATGGAAACTCTCTTAGGTAGGAAGGTAAGTCTGTCTAAAGAAAAGAGTAAGGATGAGGCAAGTGGACCTGATCCCAAAATTTAGCTCTGCCCTTTACTAGCATTGTGTCCTTGAGCAAGTGAATTAACGTCTCTGAGTTTTGGCTTCTTCACTGATAATTTGATGCCAATAACAGTACCTACCTCATTCGGTGTATTACTGTGTATAAAGCGGTTAACACCTGCATGGCACAGAAGTCTGCAAGCATGCCTTAAATTAGGAGTTGGCAGACTCTGGCCTGCAGGCCTCTAGTTTTTGTAGATGAAGTTTAATAGAACACAGCCACACTCATTCATTTACATAGTGTCAATGGCTGCTTTCTAGCTGTAAAAACAGAGAGGTTGAGGTCATGTGGTTTGTAAAGCCTAAAATATTTGCTACCTGGCCTTTTTCAGAACAAAAGCTCCAATCCCTGCAAAACTATAAAAAAAAATTATGATACCTTGCTTTTCTTTTTATTTCTTTCTTACCTTTTTAATGTAGAAAGAAAGTGACTTTCAGAGAAATATAGCAGCTTAGTGAAAAGCACCCAGCAAGGTGGTTGCCAGACTTCTCATCCCATTTTCCACCCCACACTCCTTACTGCGATTGTAGAACCGCAAATGAAGTCATTAGCATCAGGTCTCATAATACATCTGCTATTTTTTCAACTGATTGGCTCCAATTTAAAGTTCACTTACTGAAACCAACTATTATTATTTACGGCTTTGAATGTGATTAACAGTGGTGCCTAGCTTAGTTCACCCCAAGAACCCTACCCCAAATAGTCTGGATACAAATTTGGCTCAGATATCCCCACTGCACTTACTATCTGGGCTCAGTTGGCTTTGAAGTTAGTGAGAGCACAAAACATCCCCAGAGGGGAAGTGTGCCTGACTAGAGCTCTCATCTCTGAAAGTAACTTTTCAACAAAAGCCCCAGGGTCATCCAAGTCATCATTGAGACAGTGGGTTAAAAACTGAGAAGTACAAATAGGCAGTTAAAAATTAAGGTTTTCCAAAAGTTGGGGGGCATCCTTTCTGATGGGGGCATAATACTCCATTGTATATATGGACCATATCTTCTTTATCCATTCGTCCGCTGAAGGGCATCTTGGTTCTTTCCACAGTTTGGCGACCGTGGCCATTGCTGCTATGAACATTGGGGTACATACAGATGGCCCTTCTTTTCACTACATCTGTATCGTTGCGGTAAATACCCAGTAGTGCAATTGTAGGGTCTTAGGGTAGCTCGTAGCTCTATTTTTAAATTTTTAAGGAATCTCCACACTGTTTTCCAAAGAGGCTGCACCAACTTGCATTCCCACCAAAAGTATAGAGGGTTCCCCTTTCTCCACATCCTCTCCAACACTTGTTGTTTCTGCCTTGTTGATTTTGGCCATTCTAACTGGTGTAAGGTGGTATCTCAGTGTGGACAGGACTAGAGGAAATAAAATCTGAGTAAAATAATTTGAGGAAATAAAATCATGCTGAGTGAAATAAGTCAAGCAGAGAGAGTCAATTATCATATGGTTTTACTTACTTATAGAGCATAAGGAATAACACAGAGGACTTTGGGAGAAGGAGAGGAGAAGTGAGTTGAGGGAAATTGGAGGGGGAGACAAACCATGAGAGACTGGACTCTGAGAAACAAACTGAGCGGTTTTGGAGGGGAGAGGGGTGGGGGGTTGGGTGAGCCTGATAGTGGGTATTAAGGAGGGCACGTATTGCATGGAGCACTGGGTGTGGTGCATAAACAATGAATTTTGGAACACACACATACACACACACACACACACACACACGCACACACACAATTGAATTAAATTTTTAAAAAATTGAAGTTTTCCAGAAAGATGGTTCAACTGAAAAAGCATTTTACTTCCACAACATCCTGGCTCACTTACTGATAAGCTAAAAAGAGACATTTTTTTTTTTAAATAAAGATTTTATTTATTTATTTGACAGAGAGAGAGAGAAAGAGATCACAAGTAGGCAGAGAGGAAGGCAGAGAGAGGTGGGGGTCGGGGAGGCAGGCTCCCTGCTGAGCAGAAAGCCCAATGTGGGCTTGATCCCAGGACCCTGGTATCATGACCTGAGCTGAAGGCAGAGGCTTAAACCACTGAGCCACCCAGGTTCCCCAAGAGATGTTTTTATAAAGTGAATTTGATGTGCAGCTCTGTTCTGTTCACTTCTACCCTCAGAAGTTACTTGCTATAAAATAAAAAGTAGAATTTGAACTAAAATTTTTTAATGGGAAAAAAATATGCAAGCGATGTGAAAGAAAAGGCAATTGAAGCAGGATTTCTGTGGATTCATCCCTAAGGTTGAAGAAAGCCAGCATCTGAACACACATGAATGATTCCTCTGGGTCTTAATGTTGTCTGCCCTTCTACTATGTGACCTTTACAAAATGACTTTGTTAAAAACAAGACATTTTTTAAAAATAGAATTATTTTTCTCACTCACATGTTGACTTGGTTATTTGCAGAGATAAAATGTCCTTCTGTGATCTCAAAGTGAACTTTTGAAGTATAGTCAAAGTCAAACAAAATGAGGGAACTGACTGAATTCAAAAATTGTGCTTTAGGATTTGGAGTTGATGAAAAATAGCAACTAGATTTGAGCAATTGGAGGGTTTTGCTGTTATTTAGATTCTTCAACATTTTATTCAATGTAAGATAATTTATTTTCATCTTTCCTAAATGGCTCTGGGATTGAAAGCAAGTCTCAGACGTGAGGCAGAATTCTATAGCCAAGTTGCAAAAGCCTGACAAAGTTTATTGTGGGAATGCTGATACCACCTTAACACAACAACAGGACTGGCACCACTATAATGTAATCAAAAGATTCAGGAAATAAATTCTTTGACAGCAAAAGACAAGAGGATATTAAAATATCACGCTGAAATATAACACATTTCCTGGTTACTTACTGGATTCTGACATCATAACCACTTTGCATGACATGGATTGACTTGAGAGAATATAGGAAATTCAGTCAGCACATGCTTGACAGAAATGGACACGTGTAATGGCCAACGTGTCTTGCTTCTTCATGGAAACAACTGGAATCTTCCTACAGCAAGCAACTTTCATTTTTTAAGTATAAATTCATTAAGAGAATTTTTTTTTAAAAAGGGAGAAAAATACTGAAGCCTGACCAAAGAAAGTAGGAAAAACAGCAGATCACCCCAGTCCAACCCAGGGCAGATATAAACTAAATCAAATAGCTTAAATGTGAGTCCTGGTATGGTATTCCTTCAAGATGGAATGGAACAGAGAAAAATGAAAATACCGGAGCGGGTCCCTTAGATTTACAAAACTCCACTCCAGTTGGAGGGCCATAGTTTTACATGTGTTCATGAACAGCTGGGTCATGTCTTGGTACTTGTATTGGTGCAGAGTGTCCCCATTTTCCTGGCAGAATCTCTCTGATCACTTTTTATGTTTTGAAAAGTAGATCAGACCTGCTACTTCACCACCAATAGAGAAGCTAACCCATGACCTTCTGTTTTGTTCTTCTGTCTTTTTAAATCTTGAATTCCTCGGCTTTTCTTGGGAGGGTGCATGCATTCACTTCTCCTTACTATCATCATCTTGATAGCTTATAATTAATTATACAGCAGTTTCCACTTTCTATACTCTTTCAAACACCCCATAGCATCCCTCTGCAATAGTATTATTATTCCCAGTTTACTCAGGAAATGAAGCCAATATTAACAGACTTATTATTTATATACATGGTCCATTTCCATCCCCATCTTGAGAAAAGGATTTATTGTGACTTCACATTTATAAGCATTATATAAATGACTTTCCCATATAAGCAAAACTTCTTCTTTTTGGACACCAAACTTCATTTTAACCATTTTGCAGGAAATCCTTCTCAAAAGGCTTAAACGTCACAAAGGACAGGAAAAACTGGACAGCTACATGCAAAAGAATGAAACTATCACTTTCTTACCCCATACACAAAACTAACTCAAAATGGATTTAAGACCTAAATGTGAGACCTGAAACCATAAACTTCTAGAAGAAAACATAGGCAAATATCTGTGGCATTAGCCATAGCAACATTTTTCTAGATCTATCTCCTCTGGCAAGGGAAACAAAAGCAAAAATAAACTACTAGGACTACACCAAAATAAAAGACCTTTTGCACAGCAAAGGAAACCATCGACAAAATGAAAAGACAACCTATTGAATGGGAGAAGATATTTGTAAATGATACATCTGATAAGGGGTTAATATCCAAAATATATAAAGAACTCATACAACCCAACACTTAAAAAACAAACAAACAAAACAAAATTTTAAAACCACTTTAAAAAGGGCAGAGGACCTGAATAGACATTTTTCCAAAGAAGACATCCAGATGACCAGCGGCCACATGAAAAGATGTTCAACAGGGGTGCCTGGGTGGCACAGTGGGTTAAGCATCAGCCTTTGGCTCAGGTCATTATCCCGAGGTCCTGGGATGGAGCCCAGTGGTGCCACCGGGCTCCCTGCTCTGCGGGGAGTCTGCTTTTCCCTTTGCTCCTCCCCCACTCCTGCTCCTCCTCTCTCACTTACTCTCTCTCTCAAATAAATAAATGAAATCTTTAAAAAAAAAAAAAAAAAAAAGACACACAACTTCACTAACCATCAGGGAAAACACAAATCAAAATCACAATGAGATATCACCTTAAACATGTCAGAATGCTAGGAAGAAAGAAAGAAAAAGAGAAGGAAGGAAGAAAGAAAGAAAAGAGAGGAAAGAAGGAAGGAAGAAAGAACAAATGAACGAACAATGTTGGCAAGGATGTGGAGAAAAAAGAACTCCCCTGTACTGTTGGTGGGAATATATATATTGCTGCAGCCACTGTGGAAAACTTTACCAATATTCCTCAAAAAATTAAACACAGAAATATCATATGATCTAGTAATTCCTCTACTAGATATTTACTCCCCAAAAAACTAAAACACTAACTTGAAAAAAATATATGCACCCCTGTGTTTATTACAACATTATTTATAATAGCCAAGATATAGAACAACCCAAGTGTCCATCAGTGGATGGACGGATAAAGATGTGGTATACATATAAAATGGATTAGTACCCAGCCATAAAAAATGAGATCTTGCCATTTAAGACAACGTGGATGAACCTAGAGGGTGTTATGCTACGCAAAATAAGTCAGAAGGGCAATCACCATATGATTTCACTTATATGTAGAATTTTAAAAGTGAAACAAAGTAGAAACTGACCCACAAATGCAGAGAACAAACTGGTGGTTGCCAGAGGGGAGGAGGATGGGGGAATGCGCAACATAGGTGACGGAGAGTGGAAGATACAGATCTCCAGTTAGGGAATGAATAAGGCAGGGCAATGAAAGGTACGGCATAGGGAATATAGTCAGTGGTATTGTAATAGTGTTACATAGTGACAGATGGTAGCTATGCTTATGGGGAGCATAGCAAAGCTTGTAGGGTCCTCAAATCACTATTTATACACCTGAATCTAATGTAACAGTGTGTCAACTATATTTCAATTTTTTTAAAGGAGCTCATATGTCACCAAGGATAACAATGTAATTTAGCCTTTTCTTGAAGACCCAAGGTTGTCATTGTATAGATCTTGTCATTTTATAATGATATATAATACACCTTTGTGGGGTTTTTGGGAGTCCAGCAATTTGTCCCCTTACAATCAGGCTATCTGCTGTGGCTTCTTATTTTAGTGGGCTTACCTCTTACAGTTCCATTTCTGTTTCAAATCATCCAGTCCTCTAAGCCAAGAATTCGATTACTGTGTTTATTAAGAATTGCATGTTTAGGTAAGGTTCAAAGGATGATATAGAAGTTAGCATTAATGGGTTTGATGCAGAGACCATAAAAAAACTGTTTCACTTTTCAAAGAAAGCCCTTTTCAACTTACTTTCCATACAGGGCCATATTAAGAAAGGAAAATCTGAGGTTGCTAAAGTCTAAACTTTAGATAAGCCAGGGGTTTGTGAATTTTGATTTCCATTTTCACTCACATCTACTCAATTTCTTACATTCTCCTGTGAATTATATGCAAGCAGGTCTCAAGGCAGAAGAGTAATCTCTGAATAATGTTACTTTTTTTGGTCCAGTGTTATTGGTATGATCTTAAATCACAGACATTTGAACAGTCTACCCAAGATACCCAAATTACTCAGAAAGTAATTTGTTCAGGAAGAAAGCAGAACAAAAAAATACTATCAAAGTTGAGAACTGATGCAAAACATCATTTCCAAGCATTATTCAGTTTAGAAAGAGGAAAGTCCACATCAAGCAATCCAGTTTTAATGCTAACTAGCTACATGAATTCGGCTAGACATCAAGCAATCCAGTTTTAATGCTAACTAGCTACATGAATTCGGCTAAGTCATTTTATCTATCTAATCCAAATAGTCTGTTTTTGTTTTTAATTAACGGACATGATTGAACAGATAATGATTCTTAAGGTCCCACTCAGCTCCTAGATATCCTGGCATTTAAAATATGGTCTGACTAGCACAAAATCTGTGAGAGGATGACATCTAGTGGCTTCTCAGTTTATATACATCCTGATTACAAACACGAATGAAGTCATCACCAATTCCTACAATCTTATACATTAAAATATTAGAATTTTAAAATACAGAAGAATCGAGACAATAATCTAATTCAACCCACTCCCTCTACACTCATGAGAACTGAGAACCAAAGCAGTCATATCCTTGCTTAAGGACACAGAGCAAGATGTTACCCAAAGTTTACAGAGTCTAAATCTGGTGTGTGTGGTTTTTACATTTTTATGTTTCCCACAAAAGTAAAAAAAAAAAAAAAAAAAAGGCGAGATATAATATCACAAAAGACCAAGGGGGATTTTATTCCTTTGTGCAAGATCATTATCTGTTCATGGTTATCATATTGTTTTGTAATGTTTGTTTACATGTTTAACTAACCGCATTAGTCATGAGGTTTATGAGGCTGGGGAACCTCGGGTAGCACTCATTTCTGCGGCCCCAGCACTCAGTCTCAAATCTATCTATCTATTATCTAATCTATCTATTATTTTTCATCAATCTACCTATCATTCAAGGTTTAAGAACATACTGTCAATATATCCTTTTAAAATTTCAGTGAGGTGTGTGCAATTCTATAAAATAAGATCATTTTTAATGTAAGTGTGTATTTTACGTGTAGCCAAAAATAAGACAAATTTATTGAACAATTTTTTCCTAAATTTCTGTTGGAAAACTACCTATCTCCATTCTGCATCACTTGGGTGGGGCCAACCTAGTCTTTCTCAGTGCCAAAAGTTCATGATGAAGGTCAGGCCTGTCCCCATTTGTCTTCCCCTTAGCCAAAGTGACCCATTTGGGGACTTTTCTGCTGAAGGCACTGGGAAAAATGCCACCTCTTTGTCTGGAATCTTGAGTAAAGATGATATAGACTTGGAATAGCCAGTGGGCATTTTTCAGCCACATGGAAAAAGTTCTTCTAAAAATGTAGCTAGCACATGAAGGAAAGAAGAGATAGAGACAGTGGCCTGGCATTATCAAAGACCCTGAATCTGGCCACTGATTTTCTTTTTGCTTAAACTCTCTTGAATGGATTTCTGTCCCTTGAAGACAAGTGCTGATAATACTAAGATATATGACTTTATGAACAATTTTTTGAGGACAAGTCTTTCAAATCCAGTTCCCAATTCTTTCCATGAAAAACAAGGCAACAGGATCTATTCAGTGTGAAAATAGAAAGCCATATCCTAGATATGAAATAGGAATTATTTCTTCCTCTTCCTCCAAATGCCTATAAAATGCATTATGATTCCATAATAGAATATTTACTGATAGTCTCTATGTTGAGATATTTTATTTCTTTAAGCATATTGTGAACTCCCAAAAGGTACAAATCACAGAATATCTTAGAACAAAGAAGCACTCAGTAAATATTTCTTAATGAGCATATAAGGTCTAAATTGTGTATAGATATTCAGTTATATGTAATACCCTCAGAAAACATTTTATGAGAATTATTTCAAATGAAGACAAAAGAAATTCCTAATCTAATTAAATAAAACTTGCGATAAGGGAGAGACTTATTATGTACTTTGTAGAATTGTCTCCTCAGTGGCTGGTTTCATGTGGCAGTGGCTGCTAGTTTCCTTCTAAAATCTGTTCTTCTCAACCATGACAGAAATTAAGCTAGGTACATGACTATCTAGGTAGAGACTGTATTCCCCAGCCTGCCCAGCAGCTACGCAACTAAGACCAGACCAGTGGGATATGAACAGAAGTGATGATGTGCCACTTCTGGGTCTGGGCGTTAATAAATTTGGCTTGAGCAATTTCATTATCTTTTTTCCTTTTTTTTTTTTTCTTTTTTGGGGGGAGGCTGGTACCTTACAATACAGAAGTCCCAGTAACTCAAGTGCAACCATAAAGATGAGAACAACACTCTAAGTTTGGAGTCAGTAAACTACAGGCCACACAGACCAGCCACCTGTTTTTCTGTAAAGAAGATATTATTGGAACACAGCTAGCCCATTTGTTTACATAGTGTCTATATCTGCTTTTGCGCTACAGTGACAGTGCTGAGGAGTTAGCTGCAATGAAGACTATATTGGCCTGCAAGCCTCCAATATTTATGATGTGGCTCTTTCAGAAAATGTTGCCATACATAAGGTCTCACTGTTGCTAGGGAAAGCATGGATGTACTCTCAAGGTCCTTTTGGTTCTGGAAAGGATGAACCAGGAGAACGCTCCACTTAACCCTCGAAGCTGAGAAGAGCTCAGCTGACTACATTCCTCAAACTAGCCCAGTGGCTCAGATTGCAATCCCAATATCAACCCTGCCAAGTCAGTTTTTGGGAAGACCATTAAGGATTATCCAAAAAGTTGATGGGAAGATGTAATAGTTAATTTTCTGTATCAACTTGACTAGGCCACAGGGTGCCCAGATACTGGTAAAACATTTTTGGGGGTATGTCTGTGAGCATGTTTCTCGGTAAGATAAACATTTGAATGAGTAGACTGAGTAAAGCAGATTACACCTCCCCAATGTGGGTGGGTCTCATCTAATCAATTGAAGGCCTGAATAGAACAAAAATGTTGAGTTAGAGGAAACTCCTCTTGCCTGATTATTTGAGCTGGGACATCAGCCTTTTACTGCCTTCCAACTCCAACTGAAAAATCAGCTCCTCTTGGGTCTCAAGCCTGCTGGCTTTCAGAGTAGAACTTACACCACTGCTTTCCTGAATGTCCAGCTTCCTATCTGCATATGTTGGGATTTCTCAGCCTCCATAATTACATGACCAATTCCTTATAATAAATCAATCTCTCAATCCCTCTTTTTCTCTACATACACCCCCCCCCACACACATTCTATTGGCTCTGTTTCTCTGGAGAACCCTAATATAGAGGATATTTCAAATGCATATGTTAATCACCCATATATTCCTATGCAAAACAGAAACTGAAAATATATTTTTATTCATGATCACAAGTCATCATAACTGCATCAGTAGGTAATAAATGTTAAGGGAAAATATAGATATATGAAGATGGTGTATGTGTGGTGTGTGTGCAGATTTGTTTGAAAGAAAAATGATCTGGTCATGTAATTCAGTTAGAAAACCAGGTGGTCCTTTCCCAACAAACACTCAAAGTCTACAATTTTCAGAAGGACCTCCAAGTTACTGCCCTAATACAACGTTTTCCCTTTGGATCTGATAATGTCCAAAGATTGCACCAATGGACTTCATCCTTGTAGGCCAGTGTTCTCAGTTGGGTGTGATTTGCTCCCACAGGACATTTGACAATGCCTGAAGGCACTTTGGTTAGCACAACTAGAAGAAGGGTCTTACTAGCATCTTGTCCGTTGGTGCCAGGGATACAGCTCAGCATCCTACAATGCATAAGATAGCCCCCCCCCCCAAACAAAGGATTATTGGGCCCAAGATGTCAATATTGCTGAAGTTGAGAAAACCCTACCTAAGGCAAAAGATTGTGCTTTTTCAGGGAAAGAACATGTCAAAGTCAAGAAGTCATTTATTTAATGAAAATGAATTCAGAGCCTTTCCTGGAAACTGGTTTTCATAGAGAGATTTGGGTGTAGAAGAATGTGAGGTTCCTGAGTAACTTCAGGGAATGGCAGAGGTACCCCACAAAGAAATGAGAGGGGAGAAACACCGAAGTTAGATTGCACAAATTTACGAACTTATGACTTACTTTGGAGGAAAGCATGCCCTTTGGAAATGGGTCCAGAACCTCCAAAAAGCTGTTCAAATGTATTCTTAGAAGGTAGGGTCATATGGTAACTATGAGTTTGTTAAGCTTTTATCCTGGGCGTTGAGAGATGGCAAGGTTTAGATGGATCTGAAGGGTAAGTACATGACTGAGTGAGCAAAGACCAGGACACAGAAAAACAATATGTCTATTTTCCTGGGGTGCATCTATTTCACTGGAAGCTGTGCGGGCAGAGCAGAAAGATAAACTGGGAAATGATTAGGATCCAAGCTGTAAGGATCTTTTAATGATAGGACAAAAACAACTATTGTTCTAGGCAATGAAAGACCATTATTATAAAGTTCTCAGCAGAGAAGAGATAGGACAAAAGTGAATATCCGTTGAGGGGGATTTTTCGGTATAGTTTCTAATGAACCTAGAATAATCCTGAGAGGGTAATTAGCCAGAACATTCATTTCCCCAAACATAATTAACTTTTATAGACCTTTAGAGTTTGCAAAGTACTCTCATACACCTACTTTTATTTTACTCTCCCAACAAGTTCCAGAATCATGTGTTAAACCCATTTTACAGCTGAAGAACACAAATATATCACCACGATCCAAACAGGAAACAGATGGCAAACCTGAATTAGGGTGATTTAAAGTATTTATTTACAGTGGGTTATAAAGGGATACTGGACATGTAGGGAACCTGAGGCCAGTAATATTAGAAATCTGTAACCACTCCTAGGCCAGGAGGAACAAGGAAAGCCAGCTGTACTGGAACCTACAAGGAAAGAGTGTTGTGTAGAAAGGATTGCCATGAGATGAACAGTGACCTTTGGCAGTGACACATCAGCAGGCCAAAGCTACCTCCTCTCAAGGAAATGCCAGGGGAACAAATACCATGACTTTGTTCTCTGATTTCCCATCTCCTTCTAAGGGTACCATTGGCTGGAAGCAACTAGAAGGTAATGGTCCAGGAGTCTGTTGATGCAGGCCATACCCCCCATCAATACCTTCTCAAGTCTTTCCTCCTCAGGAAAAGTTCACGTCCTTACCATAAAAGACCCATGAAGTCCCTTAAGATTGTGTGTCATCGTCAATAATATTCCCTCATGATACCTAAAGTGTTAGCTCCCTCTGGTGTTCTTCATGTGCGATGGAAGAAAAAGTTGGGGGAGGGGAGAAAAGAAAGAAGCGATGTAAAACTTAACTGCTACAATCCATACTTCTTCCTGATCATGGGGGCGAAGTTGATAATAACAGCACCAGACCAGCTTCGCGGATGTATATTCCACGTGGCCACATGGAGCCCTAAACTTAGAACCGACCTGTACTTAGTCAATACTCTCCTGTTGATATAGTGAAGTTCTTGATAATATTTGAACAAGGGGCCCCCACATATTTATTTTGCCCTGGGTTCTGCAAATTATGTAGCCAATCCTGCAGAGCTTCCTTTTTCTAGCAGCTATTCAAGCTACCCTCGCCTTTGTCAGACTTTGCTAGACAGGGTTGTTTACCTAGTGGATGACTCAAACCTTCCTTCCTTGTCTTTACTGGACTTTCCAATAAGCAGAACATTAGGTAAGGCAGTACTAAAAAAATGGCTCATTGATATTTGGGGTTCCTGGCAAAATCCTCCTTTAGGTAGCAGAAACCCATTTGCCCTCCACGAATCAGGATCAATCATTCTGATCAGAACAGCAACCTCCAATTCCGCCGGTGGGTACAGCAGCCTGTAGAGCCCCAAAAGGCCAGGGGGCAGTCCCAACTAATTCGTCTGAATCATGACTGTACCCCCTTAGGGACTGGAACCTTCAAAATGAGCTAGCCCAAAGTTGTAAGAACTAGAAGCAGAAATTCTTCAGTTGAGGGGTGCCTGGGTGGCTCAGTGGGTTAAAACCTCTGCCTTCAGCTCAGGTTATGATCTCAAGGGTCCTGGAATCGAGCCCCGAGTCAGGCTCTGTGCTCAGCAGGGAGCCTGCTTCCTTTCTTTTCTCTCTGCCTCCCTCTCTGCCTACTTGTGATCTCTGTCTGTCAAATGAATAAATAAAGTCTTTAAAAAAATTAAATTGTTCAGTTGAGTTATTAAGGGTTAATAATGAGAAAGATCTCTCCTTGAATTCTGAATCTCAAATTAAAAGCCCCATAACACTGGTAAAAGTTTAGGGCATATACCCAATGGTATACTGTTAAATGTTTAACAACCAGCTCTCTGGGAAAACAATAAGCCCTGATTTGTAGGATTTGCCAGTTTCTGAGGTATAAATATTCCCACCATGGCTGATTTCAAGCTACTAATATCTGAACTCTGAGTTAGGAACAGATATGCAGGATAAAGTATTTTACCAGACTGATAAAATAGACAAAAATGAGCTCAAGAATATAAATAATACTTCATGTAGTAAAATAATTAGCAAGTGGTAAGTTTTGAGTATCTATTACCTCTTAAAATATGATTTAATTATAAGTTCATATAATAACTATAAATCACGTATATAAGCAATATATAAAATTTATATATGAGTATATGTGGCAAAAATGTAAAGTTATTTCAGGATAAAAGCTTGTATGCTTTTTATCCTGAAATAACTTTATATTTACAGGAGAACTGCAAAGACAGCACAGAGTTCCCATATGCCCTTCACCCAGCCATTTCTAATGTTATCATCTTCCATGACTGTGGTACATTTATGAAAGCTAAGAAATTAACACTAGTGCAATATACAAACTACATTACAGACTTCATTTGAATTTCATCAGTTTTTCCGCTGATGTCCTTTCCCTGTACCAGATTCCAATAATCCAATTCAGGATACCACACTGCATTTAATATAATTTAATTTGTAACCGTGATTATACTTAACAACTGATTTGCAAAATTTCTGAATGGGTTTTCAGCTGTTTGTATTGTGATCAGGAGCCGATTTTTTTCAGTAGTTTTAGTTGCCTTTAATCGCAACAAGCCAGGCACCTGTCCTTACGAGCAGATTGTATGGGCCTCCACGAATGGCTGTGTCAGTTTTTCCTTGCATTGAACACTGGGCGTGGGTATTCTGTTAGGTATTGTTAAAGCAAACAAACAAACAATATTTGTTTTTTCACAGTATTTTTCAGCCAAAGTGCAGAACGACAAAGTACAAAGGTGACTAATATACAGGGGCTATGGAGTAGTCTTTTTTTTTTTTTTAAAGATTTTATTTTATTTATTTGACAGACAGAGATCACAAGCAGGCAGAGAGACAGGCAGAAAGAGAGGAAGCGAAGCAGGCTCCCTGCGGAGCTGAGAGCCCAATGCGGGGCTCCACCCTGCAATTATGACCTGAGCTGAAGGCGGAGGCTTTAACCCACTGAGCCACCCAGGCACCCCTGGAGTAGTCTTATAATAGTACTTGTACTAGTACTAGTTTTAGTACTAGGTTTAGGTATCCAGAGCTAGATCAACCGCCCTAAATCCATGCCTGTTTGCATGATTCTGGAACCATATTTAAAGGTAAAGGGAAAAGGCTGAAAAGATTAATGTTTTTTACTTTTGTTGTTTGTCCAGAGGTTTCACAAGCCTCTTGAGAGGCTTTCTTGAGAGTTTTCTTGAGAGTTAAGAAAATTAAAAAAAAAAAAAAAAAAGGTAGGTGTTATTGGAAACAACAACAAAAGAACATGGGTCTTTATTATAAAGAGAATATGCTCTTCTGGGGGACCGAAGTAGAGAAAAAATTAAATTATTGTAAACCCAGCAGTGAAGAAAGTAATTAAATTTTTAAAAAGATAAAAGAAAGCAGGCTGATTATGTTGGAGGAAGACAGAGATTCCCTTAAAAAAATTACTATGTTAGAAGGAAAAAAGGAGAAATGATATCTTTAAGAAAAAGATAAGTACATATAAAATGGAGTGACTTCGAAATGTAGTAGAGGAGTAAGGTGTTCTTCAAAAAGGTAATAGAATGCAGGGATATGTTTCGCATTATTTGATCAGAACAAACTAAGAGATCCACTGAAATCAAACAGAGGATGGAAAGCAAGGTCTCTAAACGAACTAGAATAACTCACTCATAAGAAACTAGGATTCAAATACCACAAAGAATGCCCTCTTCAAGTCATAGATAGACTTTCTATTTTGGAACGACCTACCAAACGTTGACACTCTCATTTGAAGTGACCTAAAGACATTGGATAGATTTGAAAGGGAAACCAGAAACATTGGTGTAAAGTACTCAAAGAATTAGTGGGTGAGTTTCAACTTGGCAGTTATTATACCTGTGTCCTGAGTAAACACCAACTTCTAAAATTGCATCAGCATTATCTTCTCTGCTATTATTTATACAGATGTAATTTGTATGGTGTGAATGTGCATGATGATTGGTATCATTTCTAATGACATTCACAATTTTAATCATGTTTTTTAGATTAATTGTAAAGAAATCAGAAGGAAAAAAATCCACATCAGCAAGGACCACATATCTAATAGCTCCAAATATTTCACAGTAAAACATAAACCAAAGCATTGAAAAGCATTACATCACTCCAAGTGTGATTGGTGAATAATTTTATCATAAGGTATATACCTTATAAGTATAGTGTCACATTTCCTAAAGTGCATTCTTGAAACAACTATTTCTGTTAGATACTGTTGGAAGTTTCAGCATCCCTGACTCCCCTTCAACAGAAAGCTCCCCCCAAACCTTTTTAAATGAAATGACACTCAAATTGTTTATAGTGAAAATATTGCCAAATGAATCACAAACACGCTTTGCCTTAGAGATATTATTCATAGCACCCATCACGCTCAGCCTCCCCTCTAAAGGGACCCACACTCGGTAATGAGGAAATCATCTGATCCCTGCAGCATGCTGGATACACTATATGATGAGCCCCTCAGCCCTGCTGAGTAGGCTAGGGGAGGCACCTGACCTGAAGGGACAACCAACCAATCCGTAAGCTACCCTGTGATCTATGATTACACAGCTTGGTAATCACACAGCCACCTTCATTCTCCTCTTTGGAAATTTGAACCATGACATCTAAAGTAAATTAGTCAGCTGGTAATAGGAGGAGAAGCAACAGACAAGAGTAACGGAGTCATATTAATAGTGAAGCTCTAGAGTTCATATCACACCTTCTTGTTACTATAAAGGACCTTGGATTTTGACTAACCATCAAGCTACAGTCCCTGCAGCCTCCCAGGAGGCCTAATTGTTCAGTTTTCCCTGCAGTCCCTGTGGCCTGACTACACAGATGAGATCCCTGTTTCCAATTCTACTTCATGTAGTTTTATTTATTTATTTATTTAAGATTTATTCATTTTAGAGAAAGAGAGCATGAGAGAGACCACGAGTTGGGGGGAGGAGCAGAGGGAGAGAGTCTTCAAGCAGATCCCCACCGAGCATGGAGCTGGAAGTAGAGCTCCCTCTCACAACCCATGAGTTCATGACCTGAGCCGAAACTGAGAGTGGGACACTCAACGGACTGAGCCACCCAGGCTGCCCCTACTTTATGTAGTTTTAGAATAAATTCCTCATTTGTCAAAAATCACTAAAGTCTCTATTTCTTACAACAAAAAGGGCATCCCTCCCCATTCTCCCTGTAATCAGATTCATGCTTACCTGGCCATGTCCCAGCTGTGTGTTTTTCTGAGATGTACTCATATCAAAGCAGAACTTTCCATGCATATCTTCCATTGCTGCATACTATATTTCCTTTTTAAAAAAATGTTTTTATGTGAATGAATAAAAGATTATTATAAAGTTGAATCTCCTCTGATTCATATTTTTAAAAAGTTGATTATGTGTCATCTTCTATTATTTGTAACATTATTTGTTGTAGAGTTCATAAATGATTGTTTTACTTCTCAAGGCAGAGCTGTTGAGTCACTGCCCGAAAATGTATGTAGGTTAGAGGGCATCAGCTATAACATGATGTCAATCAACACTTTTCTTGTGAGTAAATAGACAAAAGTAGAAAAACAGCTTGTTGTCCTCTGGATCTGGGATCTGTTGGAAGCTCTCATAATCTTTGCTTAACCCTAAAAATCTCTTCCTAACACTAGAGGGCACTGTGCCTTTGGCATATCTCCCTGAGAGGTTTCCACACTAGGCGCTAATTTTGACAGCTTCGCCTGGGTTATCAGAGCACATTGAAACTTCGTAGAAGATTTTTGCTTTATCTTTTTTGCCATCCGTAGACCAAGACTGATTCTGAGGTTGAATGAGAATAAGTGGTTAAGAGAAGCTGCTACATGCCAAGTTGCATAGCAGTAAAAGGAGTCTGCAATTGTTAGTCTATACTGTTCATCTAGAAAATTCAGTAATCTCAATCTTTCTGGTCCTTGTTATTCTTATTAAAAAATAGCATACTATTCAGGTACGTATATACTATGAGCATGACTATTTTATTTTTTTTTTACATTGGGAAGTAAGACTAGATCTTGTTAACTCTCATTATAATTCAAATATAAGTCAGATTGGTCTACTTAGGTCTACTAAAATTGTACAAAACTCCTGGAACTTCTTAAGGTGACCACCCGCCAAGTAGGACCAATAATCTACTCTTACTATAAGCCTCCGAGATATAGTAATTTAGGGAGTTTGGTTTCTTTCTTTGACAACACAAATTAAGAAGTAATTTTTCAAATAAGGTTTATCTCAAAACGTATTAACACCCTCAACACTTATTGAACAACTTTGTGCCAGGTTTACATCTGCTAGATGCTGGCAAAAGATACACACGTTGCACTTTCCTTAAGTTTTCGAAGTAAGAGACAGTAATTTTTTAAATTGTGAAGTTGATCTGATGGTGCTAGCATACTCAGAGCCACATGAAGTTCTCTGCAAATGTAACAGGGAGACTTGGTCCCTCCAGTAAGGGAGGGGGGGGTGGTCAAGAAATGGCTCCCCTAACGAAATGACTCTTGAGATCTGACAGAGAAGTAGGGGCTCAACAGGCAAAAAGAGTGTGGGGGGCAAACAGAGATCAGAGGATGGGGAGAACAATCTAGGCACCTACAAAAACAAAACTGTGGGAGAACACATAAGGAAAATAGTTCCAGTTCAGTGTATAGGGAACGGGCGAGAGAATTGGGCAATCAGAGGCCTTCAAAGCCGTAACTGTATTTATTCTAAGAGTAAACGAAAGCCTCTTAAAAGAGTTTTGAGCAGAATGCTGCCGTGATCACATTTGTATTTGCAAAGACTATCCTGGTGCCATGTGAAAAACGGAATGCCGGGTTAGAAAGCTGTTGTTCTTTGTGGAGGGGTGACTCTGAAGGTGGCGGGTTGTCGAGGGCTGATGTTTAAAGTAAAATCCGTACAACTCAGCGATGAAGTATATAAACTGTGAATGAGCTCATTGCACTTCCGATTTCAAGTTAGCAATTGTTTTTGAACTGGCTAGTAAAATAAAAAATGGGCCCATTCGATTCCAAACACTGAGGCTTCTGCGTGAGAACCCTGGGGTCAGAGTGTTTCTTTCCTTAAGTCAAAGTCTCATTGTATTTTCGTGGCCCTTTGGAAATGCTCTCTGACGCGTTACAGATTAGCCGAAGCACGTGTGAAGGGATATGGGAGGAAAGGCGCTCATCCCTGGATCATCAAGGCGTGGGTCTCGGGAAACCTGAACTGCTATTAGGAGAGCTCCATTCGCCGCTACAGAGGTCCCCGCGAAGGCCGCACAACTCGGCAGCCACTTCAGGTCAGGCCGGGCAGAAGCCGTAGGAAACTCTGCGCTCTGTCCCCGGACTCTTCCAAGCAATAGGGACCGAGGCTTGAACCCAGCCCCTCCCACTCGCTATGGTGGCCGGAAAGGTCCTCGATTAATGGGCAGAGTATGCGTGGAAGAAGGCGCAAGTGGATTAAGGACTTCAAGGTTCAGGGAAGGGTTAAAACCTGTACCTTCGGATCCCTTTCCCACACCGCCGCTCTCTGTTTTCCTACAGAGCAATCACCCAACAAGATTTTCCATTGGTTTAGAGACGGAAGGACCCGCCTTTCCCCGTTGTCGATTGGCTGACTCTTCAACCAACGGATTGGGAGGCGGGGCTTGGACGCTTTCCGATTGCATCAGCTGGTCCTTTCCGCGCCACGTGGCGCAAGCGCAGTGTTCCCGGGTCCCCAGCAGGCCTGTGACTGGCTTCGGCTCTCCTCTCTTCTAGAGCGTCACTTTTGTGTTCCGTCTTCCCTTCGTGGCTTGTTGATGTCGGAAGAGAAGGATAGGAGCCCTTCAGGGAAGATGGGAGGCGAGGAGAAGCCGGTGAGCGAACTGAGGGGGACCCGGAGGCAGGCTGGGGCTCTGCTTGGTGTCCACCGCGCCCAACCAGGCGGGAAGGAGGAAGCGGCCCGGGCCGTGTGGGTCGGAGGGACCCGAGGGGGACAGTGGAGCTCCTGGAGGAGTCAGAGCCTCTTTCGGGGAGAGAGTGTCCATTTATAAAGTAGGGCGGGGCCTTGCAGGTCATCTCTAGGTCCATCCTCTTTGCAGTTGAAGAAACCGAGAGCCTGAGTGAGGGACTAGCTTAGAGCCAGACATCCCATTACAAGCCGCGACAGAATTAGAATCTAGGACACGGGACTCCCAGAGTAATGCTTTTTACTCACCTTAGGCGGGAAGAACACTGCAGAACCTTGTTTAATCCTAAAACCCCGTAGGGGTTCCCTTCACTTTAAGAAAGGGAAAACTGAGTCCCCGAGATCTGACCCAGTTTACCCAGTTTGGGTGGTTTATAGTAAGCGGTAGAGGCCGGGTGTCTTAGAGAGGTTACACACTTCCCCTGCCTGGTGCTGTAGACATGCCTTACCACATTCACACCTGCTGATGATTTCAGCCTTGCACTTTGACTTTGGTCTCATCTGCTTCTTAGGAACAACTCCCAGGTCACTTTCACACCACTAGGATGAGTTGTTTTGTTTTGTTTTTTAAGTGATCAAGCAGATGTTAGGTTCATTCTGCCAGGCGCTGCTGGGAGATGAAGGTAAGCAGGTGAAAAGGACCTAGTGGTGCCTGATATCAAAGACTTCACAGCCTGGTGTGTGAGGCAGGAAAAAAAAATCATTGTGCAGTGTGATCAACCGTGTGGGATTTCAGAAAGAGAGAGCACCTAACTCTGCTTGGGCACAGCTCGTTTGGGTTCACTTAGGAAGTACGAGTCTTAAGTGCACCAGGTAAAGCAGGCATGGCAACGCTTCCCAGGTAAAGGTAGCAAGGGCAGTAAAAACGGACACCCAGGAAGTGTCCTTAAGCTGCTTGCAGGGGATCAGTCTGTAGAGGGAGCCACAGCTCTTAGAAGGATTTCAGGCGATAGACACTTGAAATTGTATTCTACAGGTGAAAGTTTTTAAATAGGAAAATGATTAAGTGTGGATTGTAGTTTTAATTAACGATCATTCAGGCATTGGGATGGAAGGTGTGTTGAAAAGAGGTGAGGCCACAAGCAGGAGGCTGTTGCAGTAGTCCAAGTGAGAAGTGGTGATGTCTCAAGCTAAAACAGCCTCAGCCCTAACTCTGAAAGGATAAATCGCATAGAAACAACAGTTTTCTCATCAGTAAAATAAAGATGTCCTCTAACTCAGGAATAGAATGGGGAAAATGCGTATGTGCATATTTCTAAACTGCATAAATGAAATTTAAGGTGATAAATGGTGCCTATCCATAGAGTTTTCTCCATTTATATTTTTCACTTAAAAATGGTATCTTTATTGTTTTGTAACTTGTTTACTTTTTTTGCTTAATAGTCTATAGTCAACAACTTTCCATGTCCACAAATATTATGTTATGCCATTCTTAATTGGAGTTGATGTAGAGCTAACAGATAACATGATTTCTCTGCAATACCTAGCATTGAGTGCTCACTGGGGGTCTGGTAGTATATTATGCATTACATGCATTAACTCAGCTTTTTCAATCCTTTTAATAACTATGAATTGGGTTCTGTTATCCTCGTTACACAGATGAGGAGACTGGCAAAGAACAAGTAAGTACCTTGCTCAAACCCAATATTCAGTAACCAATACTTATATCTCTGGTGCTGTCTTACCTCCTGTCCCCTGCCTAGTAATGAGTCAGGGACAGATACTGAATCAAACTATTGGTCTTCAAGACATACCCGAAGACCTGTCCCAGTCTCTGGGTCTGAATTTACACCACAGTCTGTATAGGTACTTTTCCTTCAACTCCTAAATATCCCTGAGGAAGGTAATTCTGTAGCTTCTCTTCACAGTTCCAACTTTTGGATTGAAATTTTAGATTGCTTGTACATAAATGCATGATGCATAAACTCAGATTTTTTTTCTGTTTTTGTTGGAAATAGAGAACAGTTGCCAAACATCTTCCTTATTGTTGTAGTAAAGATGGACTGGAGCTCAGGGTTCTAGAGTAACCTGTTTTAAAGTCCTGGCTCTGCTACTTACTAAGTGTATACAAATAAGCAAAATACTTTATTCTCCTTGGGCCCGTATTCTCATTTTTTAAAAAAGAGGTATTTGGGCCACAAAAAACCTTTCTGTTAATTTTCTCCTTCTTTTCCATTACTCCTGTTCATTTGACAAATATCCATACGACTAAAACCAAAAACATACAATCAGAAAAGTAGAAGTATCTCATTATTTTTCCATTTTAAACCTGCACACCTGTGGTTCAATTTCATCCCTCTTCCTAGAGATACTTAACTAATTGCATCATTTCTACAGTGGAGCAAAGGCATATAGAGAGTCTTATAACTTTATTGGTTAGTACTTATTGATTGGAATAGGTGTAAGTTATATTCATTTTTTATCTACTGACTATAAATGAACCTGAAAAGTTTGTGAAATCCAGAATCCCAGAGTGGGAAAAGTTTTAGCTCAGCTTGAAATTAGAAGTCATATTTTTTAATTTAGTTTATTTTTTAAATTATACAGGTAATACATTTCAAAATGTCCAACTGTTAAATGGGTAAATAAACAGTGGAATATTATTTGGCAATAAAAAAGAATGACGTACTGATGTGTGTAACATGAGTGATCTTGAAATCCTGCTGAGTGAAAGAAATCAGTCAAAAAGACCACATATTATATGCTTCCATTTATATGAAGTGCCGGGAATAGGCAAATACATAGAAACAGTGGATTAGTGGTTGCCAGGGGCTGGGGAGAAGAGAAAATGGAGTGGCTGCTAATGGGGACAGTGTTTCCTTTTGGGGTGATGAAAATGTTTTAAAACTGAACGTGGTGATAGTTGAATGAATATTGAATTCTATACTTTATATGGGTGAATTGTATGATGTAGGAAAGTATCTCAGTAAAACTGTTGGGAAATAAAATCAAAGACCACAAATATACAGAAAACTGTAATAAAGACCCCCCCCCTCTTATCCCCAGTTCTACCCTCAAAACTCCTTCACTACTGATGATCATTTTCCTCCTTAGAGTGGACTGCTCTCAGCACCTGGATGCGTATCTTTCTTGTGACTTAATGTGTGAATCTAGAAAAATCATCTAGCTTTTTCGGATTTAATTGTATGTGTAAAATAGGAACGATAATGATGTCAATCTCACAGGGTTGCTGAGAACTAGATACAGATTGTTTGTGGGGAAACTTTGTACATTGTAAAACTTTGTAGTACAGTTTGCTTTAGGATGTTTCTGCCTGAGCACTGAAGTAAGGTGTTCATTTCTGTGAAGATTCTTTTCACAGCATCCTATAATGCATGTCAGAGTCTCTTGACCTTGTGGACTGGATAATTCTGTGTTTGGGGAGGCTGACCTGTGCATTGTGGGATGTTTAATAACATCCTTGTCCTCTACCCACTGTATGCCAGTTGCACCCCCCAGTTGGGACAACCAGTGTCAGCTGACAATGCCAGGTATCCGCTAGGGGCAGAATGTTCTTCTGGTTGACAACCACCAGGATAGACCAACTGGTTGCCTTTTTACACAGGATTTACTGCTTTAAAACTTTCTATGACTTCATGTACTTCTACTTATTCCTTACGGAAACCCCAAAACCCCATAAGATAGAAGTGTTTGCTTCTGTCTAAGCCCTTGTCTGTCTTAACTGACATGATTTCCTAAAACACTCTGTTTTAGTTAGCCTGGTTTTATCATTCTCTCTCTTCTCATTCTCTCTCTCAACATTTCCACCAGTTTCTTTCCTCCATTCTCAAAATCCAGTCTGTTAAAATCTTCATTCATTAAAGTTAGTTGTCCTAACTTACTTAACATCTAATCATAATGCTGCAGCTGTACTCTTCCTCCTCTGGGGGGTTCTCACATGTGTGTGCCTTAGTTTCCCTGGAGAGATTAAGTTTGCACATTGTAGGAATTAGGCTTCTTTCTTAGGGTTTAACAAAAATCTATGAGCACAGTCTCTGAGTAGTACTTGTAGAGTGGTTGGTTATATATTAGATTCAATTTTTTTTTCCTGCAAATACTATAACTGAATAAATTGCATGCCTTTTTGTGGCCATATACTGAGTATATGTCCAGGCAAACCTGAAGTGAGACTCACAGGACAAGCAAAATAAAGGAAATGTGAAAACTTGACTATTATCAAATAACTCCTTTCTACTTTTTTAAGACGTGCTTATTGCAAGTTGTTAATTTGTCTTTGTCAATGGTGAAATTTTTTGTCTTTTGAAATCACATTACTCACACCTCCCTTTTTTAAATACATGCTCAAATAATATCCTCAGAACTTTTCTGGGTGCAGCATGACAGGGTGTCAGATTAGAGTAGAATATAAAATCTTATTTCTTCTTTGCTTATGTAGGTAGGTGCTGGGGAGGAGAAGCGAAAGGATGGAGGCAAGAAGAAGAACAAAGAAGGATCTGGGGACGGAGGTCGAGCAGAGGTGAGTGTTTCAGAGCCTCGTTGTCAAAGATTGACAAGTGACAGGTCTCACACTTAATCTGTGTAAGATTGTAGATGGTTTACATGGCAGTAGGTGGGAAACTCTGGGAGAAGAATTAGGAAAGGAAAGTCTGAGCGAGGGAAAAGATTCGCAGCTATTTATTGAAAAAGGAAAAGTATATTGAAGTAGGATTGAAAGATAATCTGTGGGATTAGATATAAAAATCAGAGAAAAAAAGCTGGAAAGAAGGGGATTGGTAATTACTCAGTTGCCAGCTTGGATGCCAGCTGTCTGATCATTTCATTCAATAAGATACTTAGAGGTAGAGACTCGATGTTTAAGTTTACACTGAATGCAGAAGATACCAAAGAGGGCCCAATTCCTTGACCCATCACACTTTCCACAAGGACTTGCCACTAGGGTTTGGTTTTGAGCCAGATAGATCTCCTTGGGGGCCTCGCCATTGTAAAGAAAATGCTTATAGTTCCTCCAGCTCTCACTGAGTGTAGGTGGCATTTCAAAAGTCAGCCTAGAATCAACCTGGTTTCTGGGTGTTCTGCTTTGAGCCAGTTAAGCTCGTCTTCCTACTTTATTTTTGAAGTTGAACTGCTGTGAACCATGTTTCAGTTTTTGCTTTAGTCATTGCATTTTATTAGAGACTCCTTAGAAAATCACCAGGATGTGGAAGCACAAAGGAGCAGGCGTTCTAGAAGTGTCCTGTAGGACAGTAAACCGGCTTTACAGAGCTGCTCTTACTAATGCCGTGTCGCTCAAGCTGAAGGGTCAGTTGGTAGGTGATCAAGAACTAAGTGTTGCTTGGAGCCCCACCCAGTCATTTCTCTTAGGTTTTGTTCATTGTAGTCCGCTGTAATTATGGGGGAAGTTGTTGGTTGTGAATTTTAAAATTTGCAAGTAAATAGAAAAATACGAATGTTTCCTCATCTGTTTTTCATGTTTCAGTACAGTGGTACGTGTTAATTCCATCACAGCTTGAGAATTAGCCTGCAAAGAGGAAAGAAAAGGTGCAATTAAAGGACCCTTTTGAAGAGAATATGTTGAGTACAAAATGTGGCCATATGTGTCTTAAATGATCTGTCTGGAAAAAAGTTCATAGTGAGCGGTCCAAGACCTTTCCTCCTCCTCCTCTGTGCTCCCATCACTTATGTACTTGTCTTACCCCCCTTCCAGGGGCAAGGTGCAGGTGTTATTCTTCTCTTTGAATTCGGAGAGAATTTTTCTTGAATGGGAGCCCTTAAGTCAAATAAATTTATAGTTGTTTAGTTAAGAATTGTAAGTGAACTTATAGTCTGACCAGCTACACAGACAGTTCCTTGAACAAGATTGAAACAAAATGGAAAAGCCATTTTATTTCTAGTATTATTTATAACTATATGTGTCATTTAGATAGAAAAATCCTTCAGAGGACGTCTTAAAAGGAAAAAATCACCTTATGCAAATAGCAAATGGCAATAATTGTCCATTTAAGATATGACAGCCACGTGTCTGTTGTTATTTATATTTTTTGTTTTTTAAAAAATTCTTACAGTAAAAATTAGAAGAAAACAGCTTTTAATTCCTTTTCTTACCTTAATTTTAGGATAAGATTTAGCTGTGCTTCATGATTTGGGCAATCCATTTACCATTGTGCATTAGTAATCATAATTTTTGTATTGTCTGTTTTTATTCTTTCTTTTTTCTAAAGAGGAAAGCAAGTATTTACTAATCATTTATTTCCTCTTTTCTTGTCTTGCAGTTGAATCCTTGGCCTGAATATATTAACACACGTCTTGAGATGTATAATAAACTAAAAGCAGAACACGATTCCATTCTGGCTGAGAAGGCAGAAAAAGATAGCAAGCCGATTAAAGTCACTCTGCCTGATGGTAAACAGGTCAATGCAGAATCCTGGAAAACTACACCATATCAAATTGCTTGTGGAATTAGGTAATAGTTACACCTGTCTTCATCTTCTGTTGTTTATAACTAAACTCTTTTTTTTATTATCTTGTTAAGTTTTATCTTCATGATATTTTTATGTTACTGTTTGTGTTTTTAATGTTTAATTTATATTATTTGGGATTTTAAAAAAATCAAAATGCTGTGGAGCTCTGTACTCAGGATTCGAAGTTAAGGGGCGCCTGAGTGGCTCAGTCTATTAAGCGTCTGCCTTTGGCTCAGGTCATGATCACAGGGTCCTGGGATCCCTGCTTGGCAGGGAGCCTGCTTGTCCTTATCCCTCTGCGTACCACTTCCCCTGCTTGTGTGGACCTGTGCGCTCTCTCTGTCTTTCTCTGTCAAATAAATAAATAAAATCTTTTTTTTTTTAAGTTACTTAAAAAAAAAATTCAAAGTTAATTTTTGAGAGAGTCCACTTTGGTTCTTATGTGACAAAGGATTTTATATTATTAATTCTTCTACTTCGTAAATATCACAAAACTAAGTAGACAGTGTTTCACCTATTCTGACTTAAATATCTGTTTTGAAGTTAAAAATGAAGGTAGAACATCTCACATGGGGCAGTTAAGAAACTGATATATGACACATGAAAATAATGTACTATTTTTATAAATCCAAAGAAACATGTCTGATCTTAAAACTTGTATTGGGTTGGGAAGAAATAACAGAATTAGATGCAAACTTTGTAGTACAGTTCAAGCTTTCTAACTCTGTTATGATTGGGATGAATCATTGTTTATAGGAAATTATACAGATGGGAAATCATGAATTGATGCACCTGTCTCATACCAGGTATGGGCAAACTGTGGTCATAGCCTACTTTTGTCCAGCCCCGGAGCAAGCATGGTTCTTAAATGGTCTGAAAAAAAAAAAAACAAGAAAACTAAGACGTGAGAGACACCATGTGTGGCCCAGTCTGAGATATTTAGCTCTTTACAGGAAAAGGTTCGCCAACTTCTTTCTTGAACATTCTAATTTAAAACATATAATATATATTCACTATATCCTTCACCCTATATATGTAATTATTTCTATTTTTACTAATTCATTATATGTTGATTTCAACCACCTGCCATCACCATGTAATTGTTAAAAATGGTTTATTATCATCAGTTTCGTACTGTTGAACCTAAGGCCTAAAAGAACAAGTACAGAAAGAGGTTTGGGAACCAGCCTAGCCGGTTAGTGGGAAGCCCATGATCATGATGCAGCTGGTGAGCGTAGAAGCAGTTGGCCTATGAGCCATGAATCTTTATTGTGCCATGGACACTAATTAGTACTTTTTACAAAGAAAATGGAGTGTTTCTGTTAATTTGACCATTGCTTCTATCTAAAGTACTTCTATCTTACTCCAGAGGAAGTATGAAGAAAATTGTAATATTAAGTAGATTTCCATGTGAGATCATAAATAACTGGATAGACCTCTGAATATAAGTTCAGCCTTTCATTTTAGATGTAACTGATAGCCTGAATTACATAGCTCTTCCTCTGTTGTTGAACATTGAGATTGTAGCGGTTTAATTCAGGCTCCTATTAGTCCAGGAACTTTTTCTCTACATTCTACAGTGTTGTCCTCCAGATTACATTGTAATTTCATCAAGTAACCGATTAGAAGATATTTTTTTTGAGAGCTGCAAAATTTTACATAAGGCAAACTGATCTGCAAGTGAGGGTGCATTATGACATTTTTACAAAAGTCCAGAATAAATTCTTGGCTGTTGTGTGCAGAATTGTAGCATAAGTAACAGACTGTTGAAAGGTTTGGGTAATCAGTTGTGAATACAAAAGGGAAGGAAAAAAAAGGCGTGTTCCATTTGCTTCAAAAGGTTTTTCTTTGAAGTTTTGTTTGTTTTAAATCTGAAAGTTTAAATACTTTATCCTTTCTTTGGAAAATTGAAAAAGATGATCTAATATGTTCTGTACATATCTACATTTTCAAAGTAACTACTGTTAACATCTCAAGGTACCATTTTGGGCCCTGAGATAAAAGCTATTTTCTCCCAAAGAATACAGAGACTATTAGTCACCTTTTGGTCAATTCTTTAATCTTCTGAAAACTTTTACACCGATATGATAAAATACATTTCTCTCTGCCAGATCTGTGTATGTGTTATGAAGTGTGTATATGGTTTTCATTTTACTGGCTTTATATGAGCTCAGAAAGAAAGAAAACATTGGACGTAATCTGTGGGAAATTCAGTGAATTTGAAAATGGGATAGGAATTTATAGTTTGCTTAGTTGTACTTATGCAGAATAAGGAGGGAACCATCCAGCCCTACAAGGCTTGTCAACTGAAGCTTTCAGGTGGTAGGTTTATTTAAGACTAACAATACAAAGACGGCAAACTTCTCCTTCACAGTGTGGAGTGTTGTCTGCTTGTGTCTAGGCTATGACAAACTGTCACTTCTCTAGCTGCCCATTCAGAACTATCATCTGATTAATCTTACTCAGTTCTCTAGCCATGCAGCTTCCTGAACCTTTCTTAACTCACATCTCCCTCGTCTAGAGTGCTGTCTCCTCTCCTTTTCTTCCTGTGCAGGCCGCGATCCTTCAGCCCCTCATTACTTAATTCTCAAAGCTTGTCCACACTAATCTGACTTCTGCTGCATTCCAGTCCTCAGAATTCCTGTGGTTCTTACACTTGGTGTGGTCTGATTGTGTGGTCTTAATCGCTTGGTGATAGTTTATATCTGTGCTGTCTGTGTGTATAGTTTATATCTGTGCTGTCTGTGTGTAGATGACTTTTTAAGTCCAGATTATAAACAAGTTTTATTGAATAGTCCTATATTTTACCTATATGCTGCTAGAAATCATACCATCTTAGGCATTTACAGAATTTATTCTATCTCACGGAAAAGAGCTATTACAGATTTCAAGCAGGAGGGAGAGGAGAAGAGTTACTCAGTAGCCCCTCTTTTTCTTTTTTGGAGTCTAAATAGCTTGGTTTTGTGGAAAACTTTATTGGGAGAGATGAAAAGATTAATCAAACTGCTGAAAATTGTTTATCACAGTTGTGTCTGCTTAAATAAGAGGCATTAAATGTAAAGTAATAGATTTCTAGATTTGGGGGATCCTCTAGTTATACTTGGGTACATTTAGGGAGTTTGTTGTTTTTTTCCATTTTATTTCAGAAAGCTGTAATACATCTAAGTAACATATGTAGTGTTAATGTAGAATATATATAGTGCTTATTTTCCTGTTTTTATTCTCACGTTAAGTGTTTCACTACAGAAGATTCTTTCTTACATTCTTTTGTATATATATATATATATATATATATGCTTGTGTGTATATTTTTTCAGTCAAGGCCTGGCTGACAACACTGTGATCGCTAAAGTGAATCAAGTTGTCTGGGACCTAGACCGTCCTCTCGAGGAAGATTGTACCTTGGAGCTTCTCAAATTTGAGGATGAGGAAGCTCAAGCGGTAAGTTTTTATTTAGTCACTGAATTGCAAGATAAAGGTTCACATTTCCAGTCTCTTCCTGCTCCCACTGTCAGTGGGTTTAGAGTTTACTGGTATCTTATTATCATATTTGAAATCATTATTATTTCTTTCATTTAGGAAAGCAGCATAAAAGAGCATGCCTTGTGTATTTAAGAAGTGAACTTGAATAAATTTATTTTCATTACTGGATACTTCAGTGAGAAAAATGTTCTGGGATTTTTATTAAATTTTTATTAAAAATTGGCAAAGCAAATAAAAATTCCTTTACCCTGTCAGTCAACATTTAAGCAGTATGTATAGATCTTACAAATAAAATTGAACACATCTTTAAACTACTGTCCCTATTGAATAATTAATTTCCATATTTTCCTTATCTTAAAATGCAAATCTGCTTGAAAGCACTATAAAAATCAGCCTGCACTTGATGGCAAGGTTTTCTTCTTATTTCTCCGGGATGGTATACCATATAAAGGAAAATAAAATATTTTGTTTTATTATGACAGTTACTTAAATATGTGTTGTGGTGGTTTTCAGATGTATTCTGCATTCCGTAAGTTTTTTATGAAAATTTAAAAAATCATTTCGGTACCTTCCAAATCTTAAAAATATAACTTTGGATATATTCTGACTCATCTGACCACCTTAAAAACCAAGTACAAATGACCCCTAAACAATATGAGTTTGAACTGTGTAGGTCTACTAATACACAGATTATTTTTCTATAAATAAATGTAAGTATTGTTTGATAAAATAGATGTATTTTCCATATGATTTGCTTAATAACTTTTTTTTCTCCAGCTTACTTTATTGTAGCAATGCAGTATATAATGTGTATATACCCTGCAAAATTTGTGTCAATTGACTATGTTATCACTAAGGCTTCGGGTCAGTAGTAGGCTGTTAGTAGTTAGGTTTCTGAAGAGTCATGAGTTATACTAAGGTTTTTGACTGCATGGAAGGTCAGCATCCCTAACCCCTACATTGGGAAGGTCAGCATCCCTAACCCCTACATTGTTCAAGGGTCAGCAGCGCTGCTGTCAGATTTCAGTATCCATATTGTTTGTCCGTGTGTTTTATAAATGAGTTGTGGGGACAAGTTATAGCACCTTAGTTGTTTGCGGCCAATAAGGAAAAAGAGTGTTATTCTTAAAATGTCCCACATCTCAATAAGAGCCACAGCATAGCATGTGGGAGGTAGGATATGGGCTCATTGTCTCAAAAGACCCTGACTCATTACCATCAATAAGACAGTCACTTTGTGAGTGGCAATTGTTTTCAGGGACCAGAGTCTATCCCTTTTAATTAATGATGCTAATTTGAATTTAATTTAATTAGTTTGGAAACAACTAAACCAGATGATCTCTAAGGTACAAATGCAACTTAGTAATTAAAACCCTCTTAAATTATTTGGCTCTGTGTAGAGTCAAACCAAAGTTTATACATATATAAATTTAGATTTTTTTCATGTCTTAGGTTTATTTGTAGTAAATTTTATATATCTCTTTTTTAAGGCAGCCATATTAATTTACAGCGTATATGCTCAAACTCAGACCATCCCATTTTTCTTTGTGTTTTCAGGTATATTGGCATTCAAGTGCTCACATAATGGGTGAAGCCATGGAAAGAGTCTATGGTGGATGTTTATGTTATGGCCCACCAATAGAAAATGGATTCTATTACGACATGTACCTTGAAGAAGGGTAAGTTACGTAACTGAATAAAAAAAAAGTTCGGAGTTACTCAGAGTCCATACGTTATTTTTAAAGAGCTCTCAGTAAGGAAGGAATGATAATAAGCTTACTGCTTAATAGTCACCAAGTGTTTCCACTACCAAAACTTGAAGTGTTGTAGTAACTTATGAAGTACTAGTAACTTACAAGAGCTCTGTTGTAGATAGTGGAGGTAGAGCCCTAAGGGATGTTGGGAAATAAAATGAGGCCGATCATAGCGGTGGTGGAGGGAGGGTTCAGTAGTGAGAACAGTCTCCATGATGACCAAGGTAGAAGCCACAGAAAATATAAAATACAAAAATAATAATAATACCTGGTTTAAAATTCTAATATATGACACAAGGGTCTATTTTTCTTATATTAAAACTCTTCACATTTTTTTAAAGAAATATTTCACCAAGCTACTAGGTGAGTAGAATAGAGTGGAAAGAGATTAATTATACTTCCTCTTCCTTCAGGGGTGTGTCCAGCAATGATTTCTCTTCTTTGGAGACTTTATGTAAAAAAATCATTAAAGAAAAGCAAGCTTTTGAAAGACTAGAAGTAAAGAAAGAAACTTTACTGGAAATGTTTAAGGTAAATTGAGCTGTAACATACAGTCTCCACTTCTGTATTCCTCTGTAATGTTACTTGAAGTTGTCACACTGGGGTTTAGTGTATTAAGTTGAAGCATGTTCTTTAGAAAAACATGTGTTTTTAAAACATGAAGTATTGACATACTTGTTTTCCTACAGTGCTTCAATAAGATGTATTTTGAGTTACATTTCAGCTGTAGTATTTAGAGATAAAAATTAAAGGAGGGTTTTTAAACAAACAATTTTCCTATTTTTAGTACAATAAGTTCAAGTGCCGGATACTGAATGAAAAAGTGACTACTCCAACTACCACAGTCTATAGGTGAGAATGTCAAATGTCATTAAATGTAACTAAAAGGTATATATGTCTTTTTAAGTCTTTCTTTTGAAAATTTCCTTTCTTTTTATCTCTAGGTGTGGCCCTTTAATAGACCTCTGTCGGGGTCCTCATGTCAGACATACTGGCAAAATTAAGACTTTGAAAATACACAAAGTAAGCAATATAACTTTAGAGACTATATGAATGTATTAATCTAGTATAGGTTATGCGTTTCAACTTCTCTTGGTTTCTCTTTCTGCCTGTTTTTCCGTTGCAAACTTAAGGATGGATTTTTTTTCCTCATCCTAGTAATTGCTCAATGTCACTAGTCTTTTTTAACTGAAAGTCTGAAATGGTGACTGACTCACCATCCATCACCGGAGCACATGGGGATGGAGCTTTAGGGAATTCCCAGAACTCACACGGTCATGGTTCTAAGAGCTTTGAAACTCACTATTAGTATGTGCTTTTGCCCTTTGTCTGAAGTAATAATTACTTTACTTGTGCTTTTTAACCAAACTAGTCCTGCCTGTTTTTGCCAGTTCATAAATATTTTATGAGTGATTATTCAGTTGCACTTTGAATTATAAAACTAAACTGGGTCATTTTAAGATTTTTTGTTGTTGTTGGTTACTTTACATTTTTGCTTAATCATCTTGTGGCTTGCATCTCTTGTTCGTGGGGTTGTGCTTTGAGTGGATAGTTGAGAGGGAGGTAATTTTCTTATCATGACGACTGCTATAAATTTGACTCAGAGACCAGTATAAGAAATAACATCTAGTTCAAAATAAGTAAGATATTAACAGATTTGAATATTGTTTCATGGTTAATCTTTGTTTTCAGAATTCCTCCACATATTGGGAAGGCAAAGCAGATATGGAGACTCTACAGAGAATTTATGGCATTTCATTCCCAGATCCTAAAATGTTGAAAGAATGGGAGAAGTTCCAAGAGGAAGCTAAAAACCGAGATCATAGGAAAATTGGGAGGGTATGTTAAAAGAGAATAATAGTGTTTCTAGACTGAATTTTCTTTATTTTTATCTGTAACTCAGTTGTATTAAGTACTAGGAATTTCCTCTTAAAAAGATGCTGTGGCTTTCTAGTAGTTATTCTGCTATATTCTATATAATCCATAGATTACTTACTGATTATCTTATTGTTGTCTTACTGTTTACTGTCCACATTATCTTTCTATGATGTACTCAGTACCACCCAAAGACTCGTTTTAACTACTACTTGTATTGAGAACAAATGCTGATGACCTAGCTCACAGTAAAAGAAGCATAGCAGTGTTTCATAGAGCTGAGAGAGAGATAACCTTGGACATTCCTGGTCTCACTGACCTATTTTAAAGACATGGAAACGGATTTCCCCTGAAATTAATCTACTTGTTGCCCAAGGTGACATAGCAAGTCACCAGGGGATACTGTGGTGTCATTTTCTTTATCCCTCTACCCCTTAATGTTTTCTAAACTAGAAGTTAGGTTTGATAAAAACATGGCATTTCTAAAATTGTGTTCACTCTGTGCCATCTCCTACCCTGCTTTCTTGGTGGCCTAAAATAAATTCCAGTGGTAAGGAAGTACCAACAATTGGTGGGGCCTAAGAATTCTGGGTATTTGTTGGGGGAGTGGTTGGCAAGAAGGCTGGAGGTTATGCTGCTTTCACCAAGACCCAAAATCAGGCAAGTTCATCAGCATCTTCTCTTTGATTATCACTGTCATTTTCCTGGTCTCCTTCCTGCTGCTCTTACTTTGAAAAAAGAAACAATATTCACATCCCAGAGGTTTGAGGTATTAAAACTATGAGAGCTCCGCTGTGGATAATTGAAAAGAACTAAAGACCCCTGCTCCAGGTCATTCTTGGGTAAACTTGACTGGATTCAGGAACATAACAGGCAGAGAATGTACTTCATGCTAAGTTGCAAATCAACTGCGATTCTATGCTATTGAATGGCACCAGAAGTGTTAACGTTTTCTTTGATTCGGGAACGGCATACATTAGAATACAAGATATCATATTCTGAACTCAGGAACACTGAAGTTTATGTTGATGTTATGTGCATATAGAAACGTTCTTTTGCTTCTCTTTTACTCAGGACCAAGAACTATATTTCTTTCATGAACTCAGCCCTGGAAGCTGCTTTTTCCTGCCGAAGGGAGCATACATTTATAATACTCTTATTGAATTCATCAGGGTAAACCATATTCATTATTTTCTTCTGTAAATTTAGGATATAAGTTGATGATATTAAATAAGGTCTTCTGAAAGGAAAAGATAATCTTGTATTTGAGAAGAAACATTTAAAAGAATGAAAATGCAAGTGTGAATTTCCATAAAATGTTTTAAAAATCCTTCCTCCTGGGGCACCTGGGTGGCTATCCGTTAAGCGTCTAGACTCTTGATCTCAGCTCAGGTCTTAATCCTCAGGGTCATGAATTCGAGCCCCACATCGGGAGCCTACTTAAAAAACAAAACAAAACAAAAAACAAAATTCTTTCCTCCTAATACATGACTTTATCCTTTTACATGTGTATGTACTCAACAGAGAAGCTGGTGAACTTTAAGTGGGAACTCTGTGTGCTCTTTGACAATTTATATTTTCCTCAAAAAAACAAGTTAGTCATTACATAGCTTTTTTATTCTTTACAAAATACAAAGTCTTTCAGGCTTATTCTGATTTGTAGGGAATAATACCACGGCCATCTGCATACTCACCACCTCATTTACCACACATGGGCAATGGCCTTTCTTGCTTCAGATTTTTTATTTAAGTAAAATAATACATACAGTGTAAAGGGAAAACTCCCTTTTAGGACCCCTTTTATTCATTTCCCTCCTTTACTAGAAGAAACTACTATTTAGAGTTAGCATGTATTCATGTTATTTTATATCTACCCATACGTATGTACCCTAAATTGTTTATGTGTTTGTGGAGTTCAGATTTACATACATGAAGTCTCATCGTGTATTAGTCTTCATAATGCAAAAAATCATAATATTTTTAAAATCCTGCTTATTTTCACTTGCTATTTTATTCTTTAACGACCCATACCAGGCCCGTTCCTTACTGGTAGACACTGATGTGATTTCTCATATTACTGATTATACAGTAATAGCATTGTTTTGATAGGCCTCCTTATGTATGTGTGCAGGGGTTTCCTCTTTGGTATATACCTCCAAGTGGAATTTCTGGATTGTAACATGTGTGCTTCTTGAATTTCCCTAGATAGTATAAAACTGCTTTTTAAATCTTACTCCCACCGGAAGTATGATGTTCTCTGTTCCCTGCGTGTGTATCGTGTGTGTTTTCGAACAGAGCGAGTATAGGAAACGAGGATTCCAGGAGGTGGTCACCCCAAACATCTACAACAGTCGCCTGTGGATGACGTCGGGCCACTGGCAGCACTACAGTGACAACATGTTCTCCTTTGAGGTGGAGAAGGAGCTGTTTGCCCTGAAACCCATGAACTGTCCCGGACACTGGTATTTCGCAAAGATTTTCCTTTACTGCAGTTGGTCCTGGATTACTCTCCCTCCTTTGAAAGTATTTTTGTTTAAAACAAATTATGCAATTAGGAGAATATTTAAATGCAACGTTATTATGATATTATAAACATCTTTCATGCACAGTTAGATCCTCAGATATGTAGATATCCAAGAATGGCGGTGGGGTGATAGCAGCGAATAGGCAGTGTATAAAACAGGGAGACTGAACGTGGGCGCAGCGAATTCTGTAGATGTTGTTTGTTTGTTTTCCTTTTCTTAAACATGTTCTTTTAAAACCTCGCTAATGAATCGACCTCCTTGGGAGATCTGCCTTGCTTTGCAGTTATTTTACTTTCTGTCCTTGAAAGTTAGCTGAAGAGTGACTTCAAGGGAAGACTAGGAAGAAGCTGTGGCTCTGGTCGCTTGGTGTCTGCAGCTCCCAGCAGCAGGGCCTCGGAGCTGAGGGCCGAGAGGACTGTCCATAAGGGAACTGGGTTGTAAGTCAGGGAGCCAACGAGGTTTGTTCTTAGTTTCCCCAGATTCTCTAAAGTTGCTGAAATACCTTCAGACAGACAGAACTGAAGCAGTTTTGAGAGTGACAAGAAAGCAGTCTTTAGTTTCCAGTGTATTAAATGATTAGTATGGAGCCAAGGTTTTTTTTTTTTTTAATACGAGCATTAAAGGCAGTCCTCAAATTAATGGAACTATTGAGCACAAGGATTTGACTCCAGACCCACGGGAATCGGTTTTTATCTTCTGTTAATTGTGGATGGTTGTATTATAATGTATTTGCTGGTTTACTCATGCAAGTACTTATATTCCGGTATGAACTCCAGGATTTGAGAAATGTTGCTTGTATGTTTTATGCTTGTGAAATTAAATATCAGTGGGCTTTAATTTTCTTTTTCCTTCAGCCTTATGTTTGATCATCGGCCGAGATCCTGGCGAGAGTTGCCCCTGCGGATAGCTGATTTTGGGGTACTTCATAGGAATGAGTTGTCAGGAGCGCTTACGGGACTTACACGGGTACGAAGATTCCAGCAAGATGATGCTCACATATTCTGTGCCATGGAGCAGGTAGTATGAAATTCTGTGGGATAAAATAATTGAAAGAATTGTGAATAAAGTCAAGGAAAGTTACCACTTGTCTTTTTTTTTTTTTTTTTTTTTTTTAATTTAAAGATTGAGGATGAAATAAAGGGTTGTTTGGATTTTCTACGTACGGTATATAGTGTATTTGGATTTTCTTTTAAACTGAACCTGTCTACCCGTCCAGAAAAATTCCTTGGAGATGTTGAAGTATGGAATCAAGCTGAGAAAGTAAGTTTTGTTTTTCAGTATACTTGAATACTATTTGACGGAAATGAACTTGTTTCAAGAAACCCAAGCCTCTTTAAGTGGCTAAAAGCAAGAGAAAATTGAAATGGTTCCTAGGCTTGGGCAAGCTAGTTTTTTAATGTATGATTTTAGATTATAAATAGTTGATATATTTTCAGTCATCGAGTTGTAATTTACAGAAGGGGGGGATTGGAGGAAGGTGGTCCAAAGATAAAAACTTCCTGTCGTGAGAACAGCAGGTACCAGGGACATGATACGCATCGTGATGCCTGTTGCGAACACTGCTGCATGGTACACAGGAAGGGCGGTCAGAGAGTAAATCCTGAGAGTTCTCGTCACGGGGAGATGTGTTCTTTTTTCTTCCCTTTTCTTTTTATTGTGTCTGTATGAGAAGATGGATATTTACTGAATCTAACATGGTAATCATTGTACAGTATATGTAAATCAAACCATTGTGGTGTACTTCTTGAATCTATACAGTGATGTGTGTCAGTTACTTCTCAGAAAAGGAAATTTGTATGTGAGTGTGGTTCAGTGGCCGAAATTCTAACACAGTGCACAGGGACTCATGAAAGTAATTACTATAGCTTTAGTCTTAGATCAGGCTGGAGGAAGGGAAGTTGCAGATGAACAAAATAAAAATCATTTTTCTTTATCCTTAGCAACTTGAAAACAGTCTGAATGAATTTGGTGAGAAGTGGGAGTTAAATCCTGGAGATGGAGCTTTTTATGGTCCAAAGGTCAGTACGAAAGTATATTTGAGTAATGTGATTTTTATTTTGGGGTGAAGAGGACCTACTTTAAGTTAAGAAAGAGAGAAAGCGAGAAAGAAAGCAGGCCAGTCCTGTTATAACTACTGAGTTCAGCTTTAATATAGACAGCAACTTAAAATAACCCAATCTTTACTGTTTAGATTGATATACAGATTAAAGATGCGATTGGTCGATACCACCAGTGTGCAACAATCCAGTTGGATTTTCAGTTGCCCATCAGATTTAATCTCACTTTTGTAAGGTGAGTTTCTGGTGTCTGCTCTGAGTATATTGTCTTTAGGGGCATATAAAGGGATATGTAAAGTAAAACAAATTTTTTTTCCTATGTAGCCATGATGGTGATGATAAGAAAAGGCCAGTGATTGTCCATAGAGCCATCTTGGGGTCAGTGGAAAGAATGATTGCAATCCTCACTGAAAACTTTGGCGGCAAATGGTAATTTTTTCATTGTTTTTGTCCAGACAATGTAAATTGACTAGAAGAAATGTCTGCTGTACAGTTTAGTTATACAGTAAAAAAGGAGAATGATCTGATTCGTCCCTTCTAATTAATGACAAGTGTTCACTAAGGAATCATAATCGAAACCATAATTTTTGCTTTAAGAATAATTATTAGTGATTTTATTTATTTCAGAACTTGATTTGTTTGAATGTTATATAATACTTTCTAATTAGGAGCTACTATACACTAAGAAGCACATTTGTTGTTTTGGGATTAGTATGGTTTTGATGTTTTTGTCTGAGTATACAAGAGTGGCTTTGGGCTCTCCTCTTTGAGTATTGTTGATCATAATAAGCAACTATTTTGACATCATTTCGAAGCCAGTTACTATTCTAATTGAAAGTACAGACTCCAAACTGATCAACACTTTTTGTCTTGTTTCTACAACATTATGCTTTTGCTGGCAGGAAATGAGCCCATGACTTCGATTTTATTTTTAAGCAGTTTTGTCTGGGCCCACAATTTGTAAGGGCGGTTGAAAGCCACACAAGGTTATAAAACACCCATTACGTAGAGTCTGCTGTATTGATTGTATTGATGCAAAACTTGTAAAATGTAAATCTGTTCTATCTTACATATTGTAGTCATTTCAATTTTATTTCTGATTTGGTTAGTTCAGTCTTTAAGGAGAGTTCGTCATACTTGTCAGTGAAATGAGATCATCACTTTTTAGTTCTGTTTCACAAAACCAAATCGAATATAGAAAAAATTCTCTCCATGGTTTCTAGAGAATAGAACAATCCTCAGCTGGTTGCGCCAGCCAGTTCCAGTAGAATTTAGTGCCTTATCCCTGCTGTAATAAGACAACTGAAACTAGAGCAGTGAAGAGAAGTACTAGACCTCGTGTCTGCAGCACAGTGAGAATTTAACATCTGAAATACTCCACAGGTAGAATTACAAATGCTTAGTTTTTTAAAAAGAAGTGAAAACATAAGAGAACATAGGGTGGTCAGGCTTGCAAGACTTCCGGACATAAACAGGGCGCTACAGGTGGCAGTCTGCCTTTAAAAAAAAAAAAAAAGTGAAAACACTCATTTTTATCAAATACCATCACCAGTTATTATCAGTTACAATTTCCTGAATCCTGCGGCATGGATCTTGAATGACTGAAGGCACAGTCTGGTCCCAGTGCCCAGGAAAAGATACTGAAAAGTAAGCTAAGAAATGTGCCGTCCTTGTTTAGGAAAGGGTCCCAATCCATATTAAATATTTTTAATTTCTTCTGAAGGCCCTTCTGGCTGTCTCCTCGTCAGGTAATGGTAGTTCCAGTGGGACCAACATGTGATGAATATGCCCAAAAGGTAATCCTTAAATACAGCTTTTCTTTCAATTTACTGTCACTTGGCTTTTTAAATCTCATTACGATATATATCCTTGGTAGATCAAGCCAAGGTGGTATAAAGAAATGTTACTATTTCTGAATAGATTACATTACCTCTTTTATACTTTTCCTGCATGTTCATGATCAGAAGACATAATTTGGATAGTGTTTTATATACTATTATATATTTAGTGTTTAGTATGAGGAAATAGTGAATGCTATATATTTCATATATGTAGTATGATATGTAATTTCAGATGCATAATGCAATTTAAGTTGCTCTTTGACTCAGAGAGTAATTTTTCTTCATATTTGTAATGTATATTTCTTCAATTATTTGTAAATTTTTTTTAGATTAATGGTGCCAGACCCATGTTTTGCCTTACCCACCAAAAACCTACCTTACATATAGATTCATAAATATCCATTCATACTTCACATCTTAAAGACGAGAACAGTCTTTTCTGTTATAGCGACAATTCCATACCAAGGAATTTCAAATCATTAGAAGTTGTGTTATAAATAAGCATTGTTTTATAATTGCAAGCTAAAGGTAATAAAGGTTAAAACAGATCTAAATATCAGAGAACAATATCGTAACCTCACAGCCATCATCTTTCTGCGTCATCAGAAAAAATACACCCAGGTCTTAACTGTCCTTAAAAAAATTCATGAACATTAGACCACCTGAAAAGCAAACCATTCAGACATACTGTATTTCTGTTACTGCAACAATAGTTTTAGTTGTAAACGATAAAAATCAGTTATGTCCCGTGGTTAATTGATTATACTTTCTCTTATTTGCATTATGAAAGTTCACATGATAGGAGAAAGGTCTATAATTAAATAACTCATTTCTCAATTGTTGCCAATACTGACTTCTCCCATTCCATCGGTGGTGGGGGTGGCATTTCGAATTATGCAAGCATGGCTTTTTGGCTGTGTTGAGTGGACAGGGTTGGGGGAGCACTACTGCTGTTACTTAATGACTAGAAACCAGAGGTACTAAACAGCCTGTGATTATCATTCCACTTCCCCGAGTAGTGCAGCTCACGTGCGTGTAAGGGCCCATGTTAAACTAAAACACTGGTGTTTTAGTCTTTAAAATAGCATACAGTTGAAACTATAGTCCTGTCCTGGCACTCTTAATAAACTGTGTGTAAGGACCCTTCTGAAATTTGTGTACTTAACAAAAATCTCTATTGGTTAATGATCATGTAGACGTAACAGCCTAGTAATGAAGTAAAACTGGTTTATTCAAATCTTGTGTCCTGTTAGTGGTAATTGGTTATCAGGTAGATGGAAATTTTAATATAGTTTAATTTAATTTACAAATAGTAAAATTTAACATAGTGTTGAGTTTTTGTAGAAAGGAAAAATACTAAAAACATTGTTTACTATTTAATGTACAAAAACTTAAGACGGTTAAGTGGAACTAGTATTTTTTAGGGGAGAAAGAAAGGGCATGGAATAATAATCTCTAATGTAAATAGCCAACTTTAGATTACTGGAAGTTTATTTCGGGAAATTCCAATTTGATCTTTGCCTGTGGCTCCTTAAGAAGGAACCTTAGGAAGGTTTCTTTTTGGGGCGCCTGGGTGGCTCAGTCAGTTAAACATCCGACTCTTGATTTTGGCTCAGGTCATGATCTCTGGTTCATCAGATCGAGCCCTGTGTCTAAGATTCGGTCTCTCCCTTTCCCTCTGTCCCTCCAATACCCACCCCCACTGGCACACTCTCTTAAAAAAAAAAAAAAAAAAAACAACTTTGTTTTAATCAAAAAGGAAGTACCTGGGGCACCTGGGTGGCTCAGTGGTTTAAGCCTCTGCCTTCAACTCAGGTCATGGTCTCAGGGTCCTGGGATCAAGCCCCACATCGGGCTCTCTGCTCAGTAGGGAGCCTGCTTCTCCCCCGCCCCAACCACCCCCGCCACCTGCCTCTCTGCCTACTTGCGATTTCTCTCTCTCTGTCAAATAAATAAATAAAATCTTTAAAAAAGGGGGGGGGTGCCATTCAGAAAGGAAAAAACTACTTTTTAGTATTTCTCAAACTTGTTCTCTTTTATTTTGCATAAATTACTCTTGTAATTTCTTTCTTTTTTTTTTTTTTTTCTTATAGAGTTCTTTTTAGCTTGGGTCATATATACAAGGTTATTATTAAAGAAACAGTGTTAAAAGACAATTTATATGGCGGTTTGTATTCCACTTTTTAGAAACAAAAGAAACTATTAAGGTGATTTGGACCTATTGTTTGTGCTATCATCAGTTTCTTTTAAAATGCGGAGCGCACACAAATGACAGCAAGGACTGAATTCCTCTTCCCACCTTGCTGCCTATTTGAGAGATTAGAGATACTACATTCTGTGGTAGACTGGATATCTATCACTATGTATTAATACGGAGACTAATAAGCAATTTATTTCTTGGCAGCCATTAAGTGAATTTATGTTTGCAAAGGGATTTGTTTTCTTTTGTAAAGAGAGCTGATTAAAGTTAGCTGATTGCCTGAGTTCTGATTTTTATGGGTTTTCTAAAACAATTACCTCTCAAGAGCAAAATATATCTTTTTGTTTTTTGTAAATGTAGTCCTAAGTCACAAATTAATAATATATGCTTCAATGTATCTAGTAGCGCTCCTTTTTAAATATTTGCATGACTGTCCAAATCCTACATTAAATAAAATCATTCAAGGTCAAAATCTAATTCTTGTTTTAAATCTGAAGAATTCTGTATCTGTTTAAATAGGTACGGCAGCAATTCCATGATGCTAAATTCATGGCGGACATTGATCTGGATCCAGGCTGTACGTTAAATAAGAAGATCAGAAATGCACAGTTAGCACAATATAACTTCATCCTAGGTAAGAAAGGAAACTTACTGAAGAAAACCTGCCAAACCTTAAGAATTGACACTGAAATCTTGAGACTTAAGAGAATTGTGGTTGATAGTTTAATTTCCTCTAATCCAGATTCTTACACTATGAAGTTCTTTCATTTGTTATAACAAAGGGAAATTTTGGTGTAAAAAAGAATATTGTTTAAAAGTTTGTATAAAAATCTTCTTTCCTTTATCTCCTGTTCTTTTTATATGGTAAGTTTTTATTAAGTGGGCTGGATTAAGTGACTCAGTAAGTACAGTGGTTTGAAGCATTGTAAAGTGATCTATTTTTTTAAATGAAAAGATTCTTAAATTGGTTGTCTAACTATACATGGTCACCTGACTATTTTATTTTTTTCTTAAATAGATTTTATTTTGTAGAACACTTTAAGTTCATAGCAAAATTGAGCAGAAAGGACAAAGTTACCTGTGTATCTCTTGCCCAAAACCGACACAGCCCACCTCACTACCAACATCCTGCACCGAACTGGTATACTTCTTAACAAAGTCCGCAGTTCACATAGGGGCTCACTGTTGGTTTTGTCCATTCTGTGGGTTTGGCCAAATATATAATGAGATTCCACCATTGTGGTTTTGCTGTTCCCCCCAGGTCCTCTGTGCTCCACATACAAAACACTCTCTTCCTAACCACAGATGACCACTGAGGGGTTTTGTTTTGTTTTGTTTTGTTTGTTTGTTTGTTTTACTAATTTCATGGTTTTGCCTTTTCCAGAATGTCATATAGTTGGAATCATACAGCATGTAGCCTTTCTAGACTGGCTTCTTTCAGTGAGTGATAGGCATTTAAGTAAAATTCCTACGTGTCTTTTCATGGCTTGATAGCTCATTTGAACATTTTAAAAAATCAAAAGCTACATGGTGGCTTTTAGGTCCTCGGATCATTTCTGTTCAAATGTTCGAGAAGAATCCTTCCACCTAATAAAGCTTTATGTCTTTTGTTTTAGTTGTCGGGGAAAAAGAGAAAGCCAGCAGCACCGTTAATATCCGTACAAGAGATAATAAGGTCCACGGAGAACGTACGATTGCTGAGACCATCGAGCGGCTGCAGCAGCTCAAGCGGTCCCGCAGCAGACAGGCAGAAGAAGAGTTTTAATGAAGAACTTGACCCAGATTGGCTCACTGGGAAAGGATGAACAGTGTTTCTGAAATATTAATTTTATACTCTAGAGAACATCAATTTATACCAAATTTGGAGTAGTTCGGTGGAGTCTGCATGGGTGACAGCAGGATCAACCTATTTTGTGACCTAGACGGGTTTTAGATAATGTGTATTTGAAGGAGATAATTAAAAGACACTAAATGATTTTATTTGTTAAATAAACACTGGAGCACTGGAAATAAAACATGAGGAATGCTTTAATGTAATGTGGGACAATGTTTTTTATAAATTTAATGAAGTTGAAAAACAAAAATTTTCAGATTTGATTAAAGTAAAAGACCAGAATTGGATTATGTGGTAAAAATAAAAACTTGAATTCATGTAAGTTTCAATGCTCTGATCTTTGCATATATATATATATGTATACATATATATATATGTGTGTGTATATATATATACACACACCTGCCTGGGACAAATTGTGTGATTCAGTGTTTAATGTTTTCTAATATGATGTCTGTCTGGTGGGACTGCTGTTCTTAGAGTGGGGGATGGGCTGGGTACCTGCTTCTCTGGCCTAGGAGGCAACTTTTAGGAGTGTCACTTCTTTTCAGATGACACCAGTTAGAACCAAATACGGATCTAATATAAAGTAGATTTGCACAAGGTTTTAAGATGAAGATGAGTTTTTATAACATTTTTTTTTTTAAGATTTATTTATTTATTTGACAGACAGAAATCACAAGGAGGCAGAGAGGCAGGCAGAGAGAGAGGAGGAAGCAGGCTCCCCACTGAGCAGAGAGCCCGATATGGGGCTCTATCCCAGGACCCTGGGATCATGACCCGAGCTGAAGGCAGAGGCTTTAACCCACTGAGCTACTCAGGTGCCCCGAAGATGAGTTTTTAAAGAAATACAGGGGGCTGGAAGACTGCTCTGCACCAAAGCATCCTGGTTGTACAAATTCCCTATGCTCTCATAAGGAATCATTTTTGAATTTTCTATCAGTAAGTGATGATTGGGAGAGCGCCACAAAATACGGAGTTCCTTGTGTGAACAGATATTAATTCCTCTTTAATACTGTCATCTGGAAAGGGCAACAGCATGTCAGTTCTCTAATAACCCCAATAGCTTGTTTGGTAGGGTCACTTCAAAATGAAGTCACTTTGCATAGATTAATCCTCACTTTATTAAAGGAGATAAGACCTCTAATCATAGGGATTTTTTAAAGAATTTTATAATTAAGCCTTGCTAGTAAACGTCTTAAGACTTAGCTTTTGACAGGTTTGTAATGAACTTTTTATGTATTCTGAGAAAAACTAATATATTTGAAACAGAACTTTGCTTTCCTAAGTCATGACACCAAAATTTCTGATTCCTTTGAAAATCATGTATTTGATTTTTGTTACTTTATAGTTCATAGTATCTTAATTTGAATTTTTCTTCAGTATGAAAAAATTTATATCATAGAATCATTTTAAATGGCTTCCATAATAGTCCAAAACCAACTTTGGTTTAACTAGATTTCTTTCGGTACTTATTTTACACAAAGCAACAAATGGGTTATATAGTGGTTTCTTGAAATGTTTAGAGAAGCTTTATAAACCTCTCAGAACTTAAGATATAAAAATATGATAAACTCATAGGTTAGTTAAGACGGAATCAAAGAATCCTCTTTGTAACTGACACCTTAGTTTTAGTCCTCAGTCCTCTGTTCTAGTGGAAACATTAAGGCACAACTGTCTTAAGAGCTCTTGGAACTGGGGGCTTATCCCATCAAAGCTCTTAAATCTAGTTTTTCCATTGTGTTTTGGTTTGGGGTTTTTGGGGGTTTGTTTTTGTTCTGGAGTGCAGATACGGTTCTATTCACTGTTTTACCCACCTGTTCTATTCTGGTATTTGACTTGAATTGAAAGAGCTGAATTGCTGAACTTTGATCAGACATCTCGTCTAGAGTTCTATGATCTCGGTAATCAAATATGCAGGAATAATTTTAGAGCAGTGACAGCACAGTTGCGACCAGCATGCGACTAAATCTGTAAAAACCCAATTTTGTGAAGTAAAATAGGTTCCAAAACCAAAATAGGTTGCAAAATGTGTAAAACAGGTGCACCCCAACCAAAATCTGTGAAGACCGATTAAGTCAGGAGTCTTGAGGTAGGTTGGGGAGGTGGAGGCAAGCGTAAAGGGTAAAGGACCTAGAGCAGGGGCTGAGTTCTTATGAACCCTCTGCTGCTCCATGAGTCACCTGGCCTCACTTCACCTTTACTACGGCGAGGGACACAAAAGGCTTATGAAGAAACCAGCCTCTTAACCTTTTGACCCTCACCTATTCCCACTACGCGGGACAACCACTTTTAGCCATGATGGTGTATGCCCTGTTCCTGTTTCTAAAGGCGGCGGCTCTCTCGGTTCGTCCCTTTTAGAAACCCTCTACTGACTTCTGTTTCAAAAGATGAAGATTTTAGTTCACACCCCTTCATCTTCTCACTCCATCCTTCCAATATCTCATCTCTTTGTTAAATCCATATTAGGTGTTCTTTTTTACTAGCTTTATAAACACTATTGTTCTAATAAGCCAGAGTTTTCATGATTATTTTCTAGTGCAATTTTTTGTTTTATTGGCATTAATAATTACCTCTTCCAAAATATTTGTTTTAAGATTTTATTTATTTATTTGACAGAGATCACAAGTAGGCAGAGAGGCAGGCAGAGAGAGAGGGAGGGGGTAGGCAGGTTCCCTGCTGAGCAGAGAGCCTGATGTGGGGGTTCGCTCCCAGGACCCCGAGATCATGACCTGAGCAGAAGGGAGAGGCTCAACCCACTGAGCTACCCAGGCGCCCCCAAAATATTTCTTCGAATATCTGATTTGATCAGCTCTGTTTTATTCCTTTTACTCCAGTTTTCCCAAAAGTCAAATTTTTTTCCAGCTTTCTTGAGATACTATTGACATATAGGTGAGTTTAAGGAATATGATGCAGCAATTCGACACACATATATATTGCAAAATGATTATCAAAATAAGTTTAGTTAACACCTTCATCCCTTCACATAATTATGATCTAAAAGTCAACTGGACAGATAATTCACTGGTTCCATTTATCTTGTGAAACAAACCCCCTCTAGATTCTTGTCTCCTGATCCAGTGCAGACTCATGGCAGTCCTCCTTTGTCAGCCCCCATCTCTCTAGCATGTTCGATCCTCTTACTTGGATTCCATATTTTCCTTTTTCTGGGCTAACTACTTTCTATTGGCAGACAGGATTTTCCAGTTGCTTTTCAAAGAAAGATGCATAAGATTTTTGACTGAAAACAAATTTTTCTCTCAGAATTGAGAAAACCTTGTCCCATTTTCTTCTGCCATTTTGTGCTTCTACGAGGAACCCATTCTTATTCCCATTCCTCTGTATGTCCCCTGTCATTTTCTCTGAAAGGTTTAGATTTTTTTATTTAGCCTTATTGTTCTGAAATTTCATGGTGATGCTGTAGGTCTTTTGACTTCCAGTATAGTGAGCAACCTATTCGTTCTGGAGAATTGTATCCTTCCATTCTCAGAAAAGCTTTTTGTGTTGCCTTTGATGGTTTTCCCTCCTATTTTCTGTTCTTAATGGAGCCTCTATTATTTAGGGGTTTGTTTGGTTTTAGCTTTCAAGAGTTCTTTCTTGTTCTTATGTTATTCCGTATCTTACAGCATCCTATTCTTGTTCCTTGAATTAAATTTCTTTTCTTAAGGTATTTGTTAAAATTATATACAAGTTGTGTTTAGCACACTGCATTATCTCCACTTTCTTCTAAGTTTATATGTTAATGTTCTGGTCTCTTGTCAAATTGTAAGTATACCTAATTGCCAGAGATTCTTTTTGAACAGTGAAGCGCTAAAATATATATTTAAAGTGCATACGTGTGTGTGTGTGTGTGTGTGTGTGTGTATGTGTGTTACAGAAGGTGGGTATAGGCTGGAGAACTCAAGGAGTTACTATCTGGTGGGCAAATTATTTTCTCATTCTGTTCTCTTCTTAGTGGAACTTCTATTATTTAAATGATCAACTTTCTTTTTTTTCTTTTTGTTAAAGATTTTATTTATTTATTTGACAGAGAGAGAGAGAGAGAGGGAACAAAAACAGGGGGAGCTGGAGAGGGAGAAGCAGGCTTCCTGCTGAGCAGGGAGCCCGATGTGTGGCTCCATCCCAGGACCCCTGGGTCCTGGTCCTCGGATCATGACCTGAGCTGAAGGCAGACACCCAACAACTGAGCCACCCCTAGATGATCTGCTTTCTAAGAGTTCTCCTTAACCTTACTTTCCCCATTCATTCTACTGATTTTTAAAAATATATATATTTTAATTGTCACTTTTTAAGCTGTCAAAGTTCTTCTCTGTTCTTATCTCATTTTCTCATATTATAGCATCCCGTAGGGGACATTAAGTTTCTTTAAAGAATTTTCTTCCAATCTTCCTAAGAGGTAAGCCTGTGGTTTTTTTGGTGTTGCATTTGGGAAGGGGGCTAGGGAAAGGAAGTCTAACAGCAAGTATGCAGACTCACTTACACTCCTAAGGCCAGAATAGTACCTCATCATAGCCTTCCCTTGACACTGCTGTCCCTTCAGTCTTTCTGGTTCTCTAAAGAACAAATTCCACAGTCTTCTGGGAGGACAGGATGGAACAATCACCTGAGCTCACAAGTAAAGAGGCAGACAGGTGTCTAACTGCTCTCTATTTACTTTCAAATAATGCTTTTAAATTTAATCGCTCTTTTCCCCTGGTACCTGATCCTCTAATTCATGAATCCTTCTTGGTTCTTCAAGGCAAATAGCCTTGCTACTCTTACCCTTTTCTAGTGCTTAAACTTGACCTTTCGTTTCCATGCTGCATCACTTTCCAATGCCCCATTTACTTTCCATCTTCAGATGTTGTGGTTTTGGTTACAGATGTCTCCTCCCGGGGCAGCCTGTTAATTAACCCCGTCCAAATTCTTACTTTCTGGACTCAGATCTTATTGAGGAAGCCACTATGCCCTCCTTAAGATGCTCAGCTTCCCAGAGGTTTGTTGTTCCCCTGGGAGTATTCATGACATAGATCTGACCAATGAGATAAGAATGGTAGTCTTGGGTGGGAGTTCTTGGAAAGTCTGTTAAAGAGGACGATTTTTTTTTTTTCCCCTTTCACTACCCTTCTTGTAAATTCTTCTTCCTCTTTCTGCTTGGAAGGCAATTCAGCAGCAATCATGCACCCACAAGGTGACCATGAGAATGAAAGCCACATGCTCATCACGAAGAATGGAATGATCGAAGGACCTCAGCATAGTGGTGATGTTGTGGATATGCTAAAACTGCCCAGACTGTCAAACTCTGGATTTCTTCTATTAGAGAAATAAACACACATTTGATTAAATACCTATGGTCACAATACTGGTTCAGTATAGCCAAAGCAAACCCCAACTCATACACTTGCTTTCCTCAAAAACGGACATGTGTTTTGGTCTTTGTTTCAAAGTCATTATTTGAACTAACAGGACTGGAAGTCCTTTGTCTGCTTTAGGATCTCACAAGAGTCTAGCCTTCCAGTTCCTTCTATTTTACCCCTGCCCCATGCCACCTTTTGCTTTTCTTCCTCACCAAGCCTTGACATCATGGCTGATCCCTTGAATTCCGTTTTCACTAACACTCTCAACTTTCAAGCATCATTGCTCAGTTTGACCCATTGAACAAATACTCAGCCTTTCTCCATTCCTACAGCCCAATGACTGGGCACTACTAGGAAAAAGTATAGAATTGTTAGAATTGGTGCCACTTCCAGTTCATGATCTCCAACTCAGATGTGCAATAATTTATCCTCATGAGTAGTTTCTTTTTCCAGTCCCACAGTAACTACCACTAGTTTCTTCAAATTTGCTACATCTGGGGTGCTTGGGTGGCTCAGTGAGTTAAAGCCTCTGCCTTCGGCTCAGGTCATGATCCCAGGGTCCTGGGATTGAGCCCCATGTCGCGCTCTCTGCTCAGCAGGGAGCCTGCTTCCTCCTCTCTCTGCCTGCCTCTCTGCCTACTTGTGATTTCTCTCTCTCTCTCTCCCTGTCAAATAAATAAATAAAATCTTTAAAAAAAATTTGCTACATCTCTCTCAACTTACACCTATCTAAAAGCCTATGGAAATCATGTGACTTTATGTTTTCAAATGTCACTTCACACTTATCTACCCCCTCACTCTCAGTAGACTACTGGCTCTCCTCCTACTTCACTGAATCTAAAAAACTCTATCAGTGCTTCCCTCCTCACCTCCAGTGAATGAGATCTTCTTCCTTCCTTTTTTAAGGCCAATCATTCTACTGGAGCTCTTGGTCCCGTGGGAGAAAGTGTGGTCTAGAGGCAAAGGTATGAGATTTGTAGCCAGACATTTGGGTTAATATCCGAACTCTGGTACTTACCAGTTAGGCAAGTTCGTTTAATTTCTCTGAGCCTCTTTTCTTATCTATAAGATGTAGATAATGCCCCTTTCATTAAATTGTTGTAGTCCGTAAATTTTGTATGTAGTGTAAGAAAATAATGTTCTCATTTTCTCTAGTACTTTCCTACCATAGTTATTCCTGCTCTATCACCAACTTCTCCTCTAATTGTCTTCTACCCCTTAACCCCAAAGTACCATCTTTTCTGTTCTGCTGTAGTGTGTTCTTATCTATTCTGACTTCAACTCCCTCCACAACATTGAAGGGGTGCTTGCCGGAGACCAGAGATAGTCTGTGCTGCAACTGACCACTCTCTCTGGAGATATCCATGTGTTCAGGGGGGAAAATAACCCATTGGGATCCAACCGTGGAACTGGGGTTTCATTAGCAGTGATCAATGAGAAGTTCCTTGTCCTCTTAAAGTTTATAGTCTAGCAGGAGAGGAAGAAATCAAATACTTACAGTCCTGATGTATATTGTGAAGGAGGAAGCACTGGGTCAATGGAACCACCCATTGTCTGCAGAGGCATGGAAGGCAGATCAAGAGCGAAGGGCTCATTTGAAAGCAGGAGTGTGGGGAATGAGAGCACGGGACTGGTGCAAAAGCTCTCAGGAAGTAAGCGACCAGGCTTGGGAGGAGGGTGGCGAGAGAGAAGTAGTGGGAACAGGGGGCTGGGGTTCTGTGGAATTGATTTCGATTTGCAATGGTCTGCTTAAAGTGACATTTACATAATGACTTTGAAACTATTATAAACTCCTGTGCTTTCTCTAGGTTCTTAAAATATCAATCAGGGAGACTTAAGCAAGCCAGTTTCTTCATGGCATGACTTCTCAAAGTGCATTAAAAATCTCCAGTGATGCTGGAACTCCTTTTATCAAAAGTGACTCTCCCCCAGCCACTACTGTAAGGAATTCACTCTGGGAAATCCTCATCGAGGAATCTGTGGTCCTGAAAAAACGAGGCTATTTTAATTCCAGGCAGCAGAGGGCAACCTTACTCTCCTTATCCAGATTGATACAAGCTTCAGATAAGGTTAAAGTAAAATCAGCGAAAATCGCCTTAGAGCTAGTTCGAACTTCAAGGGGAGGTTCTTCTGTGTCCTCCATGGTTACCCCCAAGTTCATCTCCATTATTGTGGAAAATCAGCCATTAGAACTGTTGGAATAAGCTGTCCACTCAGGTATCAGAACAAACTCAGATGGAGACATCTTTCTGAGTGGTCCACTTACTGGAGAGGGGTACTGGAACCAAAGAGCATCATTTGATTACACTTACATCTTAAAGTGGGACCTTGCTCTGATCATTCTCAGCTTCCCCTCATTATAACCGTACAAGATTGCTTCACATTTGTATGTATTTATTATAAATTAAATGCAAGCTCATTTAGAAAAACTAGAAAACATGAATAGGGAATAAAAGACTCATAACTTCATAGCATAGATAATTACCATTATACTTTCCTGTATATCCATCCACACTTACCCATCCACATTTAGACTTATAAATAAGATTATATGTTATCAGCTTAACCACCTGATTTTCATTTTTGATTTATATCCCAAACATCATTTTCATGTCTACAGGGGGATCAATAAACAACTCTAACACATGAATTTAATAAAATTCTTACACTTGACCATTTAGTGTTCCAGACTTCTAATATTATACACAGGAATCTTGAACCAACTTTTAATGCAATCTTCTGATTCATTTTTGTTGTGGTTAAAAAAAGCTTTCTCTTTTTTCATTACTTCCTATTCATATGCTACATTAACTATGGTTATGTTTCTCTCCATACCTCTCTCCAAGTTCATAGAGTAATGTACAACCACTTATGCACTTACATAGGTTTTTTTTTAATAAACAAAAAAATAGAATTATAAGATGTACATCTCGTTTTTCTTGCCTAACAGTATACAGTGGCAAAACTTTCAGGTCTGTTAGTAGAGATCCAATTAATCCCTTTAAAAATCTGTAGACAATCCCATTATTAGACATAATCACTTACCTAACAGAGAAAGACAACTTTGCCGATCTGAAGAATAAAATATGCTAAATCATTACTCAATGATTCGTTTCTCCTATCGGATCTAAACGAAACCTATTGAATGAGAGATATATGCATTACTTCCAGTGTGAAGACAAGAGATGGCAGAACCTTGACTGTGCCTGGAGTTTGATGAAGTGTAAAATCAATTTGCCGTCAGGCAGAGTCACAGTCACGATGCCCACTGTGTCCGTCCCAGCTGGCTGTGGCCCCAAAGTCTTACTTCCCATCCTGCCAGCTTTGCCTTGGGCAGCTCCTTCCCCATGTCCTAACATGACCGGAAAGGGAGCAGTGCAGGCAAAGAGGCCCAGCAGATTTCTCAACTGTGGCCAGAAAGTATGAAATGACACAAAACTTTATGATACATAGAGTTACTATTATAATAAGTGATTGGATTTTTTTTTTTTACAGCATTATTCCCCAAAGAGGGTCAGTAAAGCCCGTTTGCTAAGAGACCTTGCAGAAACATTTTAACACCTTCATTTTAGTTAGATCAAGAATGTCATGGGATCAGTAGCAGGGGATTAGATATATGGGGAAGGAACTGGTGAGGGAGAGATACAAGAATATAAGGGTTTTAGGGTTTGAGAAAGAATCCCCCTTTCTCCCTCTCCTGGCTGTGAAACCAGTTGAGAAAGAGAGAGAAGGAAAGAGGGAAATCCCAACAGCTGGAGAACCCATCATTACCTTTCTCACTGATAAACTGTTCAGAGTACACGACCCCACGTCTGCCGTAGAAGGAAATCTCTCCATCCAGTCCAGACAAAGTTGCAAAACCCTCTTCTGATAAGACATGAGGCAGAGCATTTTCTGAACTAGGGGGCTCACAGCAGGAGGAAGGGGGACAGGACTAACAGGAGGTGGCTCTTCCTCCTACTCACCCACCAGCTAACGTGCCCCCTTGGTTGGGGAGTGGGAAATAAGGAGAACTTAAGAGAGGAACCGGGGAATGGAGCCTAAACAGAAGGCAGGAATCAATATTCTCTCAACAGCTGTGGCTCAGACTCAGAGATGCTCCAGCCACCAAGGATGCCCAGGTAGGTTACAAAATGTCCATGCGAGTGTTTAGGCTGCGAAGGTCAAAGCCTTAGACCATGTAAGTGAGACTCTAAATTTTTTTTTTTCTGTAGCCACTACTTTCAACAATACCTGCTGTTTGGAACCCACCTGTTCACCACCGACTGCATAGGCAGAGGCCCAAGGGCTTTGTTTATGCGATCTGGAATGAATAGCAATACACCAGCAATTCTCAGCAGCTGCTCATCCATTTACAGAAAGAAAAACAAAAAACAAAAAACAAAACAAAACAAAAAACCGAGGCTTTGGTGCTAAAATCCCCATCTGGGACTGTCCTGGGCTATGTGTAAGCTGGATGTGGGTAGGGGTGGCCGCCAGAGCCAGAGGCTGGGGATCTGTGATCCAAACTCCAGATCCACGTTAACTAGAAGGGGTCGCAACCCTCCTCCCCGTGGGTTTCAGTTCCATTTCCCACACAGAAGGAGGGGTTTGAATATGGCGGCAATCCTTCCCCCTTTACACCGATTCATTTTAGATATACAAAAGGAATCCTTGTTACTAATGATGCTTTTATGTTTGAAAAAAACTTGGGAAAGTGGATGTGATGACATTTCAGATAAAGAATAAATATTTGTCGATGACAGGATGGACAATTACTGTTCTCCACTAGGACTCTCAGCAGCAAACAACGGAACCCCCGCCAGCTTGTTCAAGTATTCAAGGATACTACTAAGTGGTGCACAAAGCCTGCTCTAAGGAGGGATTCGGACCTCACGTCTCCACGAGCGAGTGCTGCCTCGTAAAGCAGGTGTTCCTCCCCATAATCCTCCTGCTCCCCTCTGCCAGTGGATTCTCATGGTGCCTCCTCTTTCCCCGTGAAAGTTTCGCTCCTTGTGCTCTCGTTTCAAGGAAGGTTCATGGAGGGCTTCCACCATGAGGAGATAACACGCAGAAGGGCGGAAACTGTGCCGTGGTCATAGGAACAGAATTTTAAAAGTATTGAGTGACAAAAAACACAACAAATGCACATGTCCCCTGTTGCCAGTCCGCCCCACAGGCAGAAATCCTGGGCACAGAAATGCAATGCGTCGCGATGCATTCGATTTGCATGTGTGCCCACACGTCAGGGAACCAGAGAACCAGCCTATATTAACTTGCCAAGTTCTTATAATAAATACTTTCTTTTAAAAAAAATTCAGTTCTGGCAAGTGGAAATCATTACTGTGTTCATGGCTCTGAAAAAGGACACATTACATTAAATTTGCTATTGATGATTAATTCAGTACACAGCTAGATGGAAAGGTTGAATAAGCTGTCTTAGGGTGAGTTTTTTTTAACCCTTTAACATATTTCAAAATCACCCAGAGTCCTTGTTAAAACCCCAGGCTCATCCCTGAACTTCTAAGTCAGTATCTGAGGGGAAAGTCTGGAATATATCGTTTAACAAGCTCCTTTGGCAATTTCTCCCATGCACTAAAGCTTGAGAATCTCTGCTTTGTGAGGCAAATATAGAGACTGTCGAGGAATAGTAATTAATACATTTAAAGTTAATTAATTAATGGATACAGCTGCGCATTGTTTATATTGTATGGTTTCTTCTAGTCTTTGTTGATTTGTAGTAAAGTCTGCTACTTGTAGACCACAAATTCTGGAGTGAAAATGTCTTACTTTTGTCATTACATTTGAATTTTAATTGTCTAGTGTTTCCTGTCCGTCGTTAGCCCACATTTTCCTAAGTCCATGGTCACAAACAGGGCACCACTGCTTCGTGAGGCCATTGAGTTGTCGTCTTTGATAGCAGAGCGAGTAATAGAGCTCTTTCCCCTCGCCCTAAACTGGGCTCTGAGGATTCCATCAAGTTTACCCCTAGCTAAACTTTTGAAGCCAGTGTTCCCCAGACCGAGGGCACATCAGAACAATCTAGATGGTTTGTGCTCTGGGTCGGTCCCCAGGATGTATGTGGGGTCTGCGCGCTGGGCCCTCACCCCCGTGCACACGGCTGCCGGAGCCGCCCTTCCCGCGGCGTGGAGGGTCCCAGCTCCCCGACTGTCTTTGTCCTTCCGCCGTAATCACCAGGAGGATCGATGAATTGTGTAAGAAAGCTTCTAAGGGGTGTGTCTCAAGCTCATGAAGAATACAGACAAATGAGGGGGAGGAGATCAGGGTGTGGCCCTGAGCTGTCCCAGAATCCTGGAGCTGTGCTCCTGCTCGGCGGCATCGGCAGCGACGCTGAAGTCCTATCTCCCAGCGCCTCGCTGGTCACCATAGTTTCTCACTGGTGGCCCTGCGTGCTGAGGGCAGCGAAACCAGCGCCTCCGACAGAGGTCTTTTAAGAGTTTACCTCTTCTGCTTATTCCTTATAACTCGGTGAGAAGGGCATTACTATTCTCAGTCCTGTTTAAAGGAACTGAAGGTCAGGGATCAGGAGGGAGACAGATCATAAGAGACTCTTAATCTCACAAAACAAACTGAGGGGGGCCGGGGGAGAGGGAGTCGGGAGAGGGTGGTGGGGTTATGGACATTGGGGATGTATGTGCTGTGGTGGGTGCTGTGAAGTGTGTAAACCTGGCGACTCACAGACCTGTACCCCTGGGGCTAATAATACATTATATGTTTATAAAAGAAAGAAAGAAAGAAAGAAAGAAAGAAAGAAAAAGAAAAGAAAAGAAAAAAGAAACTGAAGGTCAAAGGGGTTGGCTTGCTCAAGAACATGAGCATGAAAGCCATGACCAGTTCCTAGTGAATTTTCCCCAGTCGAGGGAAAATTAAAGTCAACCTCAAAGTGGGTTTAGTAAAGGCTTATGGGTCGTCTTACTGAGGGCAAAAGCCCCAGAGACAGTCTTCCAGACTGCTGGAGAACGGCTCAGGGCTCGTCAGTTTACAGGGGATTATACATGAAAAACACATGAGATTTATGTGCTTGCAAGCAGTTCTCTAAAGTATAACTCTGTCATGAGGTTTAATTTCTTCGGTTGGAAAAAACGAAGTCTTGCTGATTGGCACATGCACCCATGAAAGACCCTTACCTCATCTTAATACATTATATTTATTTCATTTCTGATCTTTCAGAAATATTTCCTGTATGCCTCTGCTTCAAGGGTTTTCTGGTTCTTCCTGGTTTTGTTTTCTCCTTGAGGTCACTAGGGACGTTGCCGGAAGCCAACAGCAGTCACCTGCTGCACATGACAGTGGGTGGAACTCATGCCTGGTTCTTAGGGAGCCTCGAACATCGCTCTGAGCTCTGGTGGTAGGTAGCAGAGCTCAGGGGAGAGCAACGGAACCACCAGTGGGGCCAGGGGTGGGGTTGCGGCATGGGACTGACACCCAACCCCTCATAACGAGGCACTTTCAGGTGTGAGAGGTGACCTGGGGTAAGGGAGCAGGAGGCCTTGGCCTTTAGCACTGGAGGGGCTCAGGGAATAACCTGCCTTTCCGAATGGCACATTGCAGGACTTGAACCCCCTCCAAGAAGTGTTTTTCCCTGTGGGCTGACACAGAGCCTTTTCAGCCTCTAATTGTGATCTGCCAGGGATGCTACCTCAAGACGCTGCGAGCACCCTTTCCCTCAGCACACACGGAGACCCAGGAGGGTGACCAGCCCGGAAGCTTGTCTCAACGTAGTGTTAGGGCTAGAGCTGCAGGTGGCCATGAAATGGCAAAACTCGTGAAGGAGAATAAGAAAAGAAGTTGTAGCTGGGATCTGTCGAGTGCCTTAACCTCAAGCTAGGAGAGAACCGATTCCATGTATGCCAAGGCTGAAGCATAAAGACCACAAAACCCTACAGAGAACATCTCAGTGAGTCTTCTCTTTCTCTCTCCCTTCCTTTCCTGGAAAACTCAACCCAAATACCATTAGGGGGATTGAGCCAAATAGGCACCTATTACAGGGGTTGAGGGGCAGAATTGGCACAGGGTGTCAGGGCCTCAACGGAGTCAGGAGAACACCTGTGTGGGTGAGCTGCAGGGCAGGGGCAGAGACCCCGCTCCCCTGGGAGTCCGGACGGGGTGAAGAAAGAGGGCATTCCGGTAGGGGAGGCAGCAGTGGCCAGAACCAGAAGTGTGAACACAAGTGAGGTGAAGAGGGGTCCGTGGAGGGTGGGGGGGGGGGTGATGGGAGAAAATGAAGTTAGTAAATCCATGGAGGAGGATGGGAACCGGGTTTCTCACAGTCCAAGAAGGGAGAAAACTCACAGAATCCTATGATACTCATTTGGAATTGGAGATGTCAGCATGGATTCATGATATTCAGTAGATAGAGCTAGGTATAAAAGTAAATATAGATATAAAAGTTTGTGTACACACACACACACACACACTCTCAGATACCACCTTTAAAAAGTGATCAAAATTAACATTGCTAATGACGGGACGATTTGAAATTATGAGCCAGCTGATGGGATTCAGTGAGGACATAGCTTCGCTTTTGACATATTCCTGCCCAAAACTTTAACCCAAGTCTCATCATGAAAACAGCAGACCAGCCTGAACTCAGGGACAGTCTATAAAACACCGCGCCTGTAATCTTCAAACCTGCCCAGGCTATAGAAGTCAAGGAAAGACGGAGGTGTAGTTCTGGAGAGAAGAAGAATACTATAAATAATGCAGTGTGTTGTTCTGGGTTTATCCTTTTTCTATAAAGGACATTACTGGAGAAACTGGTGAAACTTGAGTGGTGTCAGAGGATTGAAGGCTGGTTAGGTTCTGTGTAGATGTCTTGACTTTGATGGTAGTTTGGTGGTAGGAGAATGTCCTTATTTATAGGAAATACCTTGAAGTATTCCGGGGTCATGGGGCAGTGGGTCAGCAACTGATTCTCAAATGGGTTTAGGGGAAAAAAGTTATCTGTACTATTCTTGAAATGTTTCTGTAAGTTTAAAATTATTTCCAAAAAAATCTATTAAAAGATTTATATATTTCCTTAAAATTGCTTTCAGGATTCAAGAAGTTACTTGGCCCACCCAGGTGGCTCAGTTGGTTAAGTGCCCAACTCTTGCTTTCAGCTCAGGTCATGACTCTGGGTCCTTGGATCGGGCTCCTCATCAGGCTCTGTACTCGGTGGGGAGTCTGCTTGGGATTCTCTTTCTCTCTCTCTCCTTCTCCCACTCCCTCCTCCACTCTCTCTCTGTCTAAGGAAGAAAGGAAGGAAGAAAGGAAGGAAGGAAGGAATCTTAACTGTGGATAGCTTCTTTTAAAACTGTTCAGGTGGAGCCTGAGTCACTCAGTGGGTTAAGCACCTGCCTTTGACTCAGGTCATGATTCCAGCGTCCTGGGATTGAGTCCTGCGTCAAGCTCCTTGCTCAGTGGGGAGCCTGCTTCTTGCTCTGCCTGCTGCTTCCCCTGCTTGTGCTCTCTCTCACTCCGACAAGTAAATACATGAAATCTTAAAAAATAAAATAAAACTGTTCAGGAATTAGTTGGGCTTTCTTAAATGCTTTTATTTTATAGCTATGACTGTTACACTTTTCTTTCCAATTTTTAGATATATAGCATATAATGCTAATCTGTGTTTGGCTTTTGAAAAGGTTAAAAATCTGACAATAAAACAAAGAGGAAATAAGATCTTTCACTGAAGACAATGCTTGCTTTTCCTCTTACCTCCCATTAAGGTCTAGGCAGAGGGACGTGCTTCTGCCAGGAAAAACCTCATTAGTCCCAAGAAGCAGCCCTGCCCACCTGTCCCACTGTCTGCCCAGCTTTCATAGGCACTTTCCTCGAAGGGTCATGCTCCGTGTCTTTGAAATACACCTACATGCTCCGTGGTAGGTCACGGCATTTAACTTCCCTTGTCCTCACGTTTGGCTAATGGGTTGGGAAGCATGGTCTCATGCTTGCTCAGACGATGGAAGACACTTGCCACTGTGTGCTGGGGCTCAGATCTCACTGGTGCTTGGAGGGAAAGAGTCGAGTCGGAAGCGGATCACTGAGCACGGGAATCCTAGGTCTCTTTGTTTATTCTCTGCTTTCCCCTGATGTCCTTGGAGCAAGATAGAAATATTCAACTTCTGTCCCAACTCAGAGAGGCAGGGAGAAGAAGACTGTTTTCTCCTGAGCCCTCTCGTGTGCGATACTAGGTGAAAATCAACTACAACTTCATTCCAATCTAAGTGGGGTTCAATTTCTTTTTTTCTTTTAAGCTTATGTTTTTTAGTAATCTCTACACCCAGTGTGGGGCTCAAACTCAGGACTCTGAGATCAATTGTTGTATGTTCTCTCACTGAGCCAGCCAGGCACCTCTTCAGTTTCTGGTAAGAGTGCTCAGTCCAGGGGGGGCCTGGGTGGCTCAGTCTGTTAAGCATCTGCAATTGGCTCAGGTCAAGATCTTGGCATCCTGGGATTGAGCCCCATGTCATGTTTCCTACTCAGAGGAGGAGCCTGCTTCTCCTTCTCCCTCTGCTCTCTCTCTCAAATAAATAATAAAATCTTAAAAAAAAAAAAGAATGTTCAGTTCCTCAAATAGCATCTCTTCCTTTGTCTCTCTCCCTAAGATTATGTCTGATATTGAAGGATATAACTTACTTGTCCTTGTGGCTTTGGGGAGAAGTTGAGGTCTTACGGGGAACTCAAGAGCCTTGGATCTCATTTCTGGATGTTTCTTTGCCACCAAGCTACTAGGTACCTCATTGGTCCCCTGCACCAACATCTGGGTGGTATTAACTCGGGGTCATTCCTATTCTTTGTGCAATGAGCCCAGAGGTGCTTTCTAGTCGATCTGATTTCACCTCAGTTACTGCTGGCTCCAACCAAGCTGAGATACCCATGGTCTCCAGCCTCTGCTTCTTGTCCTGCAGGACTGGACTTTCTGCCAGACTCCATTGTCCAAGGTAAGGCAATACCTGGGCGATTTCCCCCAGGCAGACCTCCAGGTCCTGAGCAGAGTGCCTTGGGTGGACCCGGGCCATGGACCTGGGGCGCTGGGGTAAACTGCCAGACCTCTCTCTGCCTGCGTTCTTCATCTATAAAATGGAACTCATGAGAGCTAATGTTGAAATAGAACATCACTACTTGTCTTTACACTGCAACGTACCTGGTGGTTTCTTCAGAGCTCCTGTGTTTCTCGAACCAGGGACTGTTCTCTTCCTTTAATTTCCAGTTTGCCATAGATTAGTGTTTTACAGAATACATAAAAACAAATTAGTGGAAAATGACATAGGAAGAAAGAGAAAAAACTATAAAACTTGTGCATACTGTTCATTGAAAGGCTATGTATGATTAATGTAGAGAATTATTATTACACTAGTAACTTGTTATTTCACAAATACAACTTTGCAAGCAGTTACGAGTGAAATAACAAGTCCTTACACTAAGGTTCTTTATGCATACCTTGGATAAATAACATACACATCCATATTTTAAGTGTGTAATGTGACAAATGAGGTTTCTTTTTCCTTTTTAAACCCACTGATCCAATGAGATTTGCTTGACAAGTTTCAAAACGACTTCCACTATACTTCATATTGATCTGGTTGCAGACTGGGACCAAGCAATCTGCGAACTGTATTGCCTCATAACATATACTCTGAGTCACATTTTGTACATGTTTCTACAGGCATGAACCAATTTAATTCTCACAATAACTCCATGAGGACAATATTATTATTATTATTACCCAACAAGTGAAAGCAGCTTATAAGTGTCAGAGTTTTGGGGCCCGGGTTTTGAGACTCCAAGGCCATAGCATGTTGTGAAGGGAAGGAGAGATATGCCCAGGTTTTCCTCATCTTGGAGATCCCAGGTGCAGTGAGCTACTGATCAGCAGGCTGTGGAAAGGGCATGGGATGGATTTAAGGTGCATTGGGGTGGTCTGTGTCATCGAGGAATGGGTAAAATGGATGAAATGGCTAATATCAAATGATTTTAGTGAAAAATAAGTAACAGGTATGGGTAAAACCAAAGAACCTATGGTGGGGTCCCAGCTCCTAGTCCTGGAGGTGATGGGAGGGCTGAAACCAGAGGGGCCCCTGTTGCTCAGTGTTGGATATGTTTCAGAAGATACAGACTAAAACATGCAAAGGATCACCATTTGTTCTATGAACCAAGTAGCTGATATGGACAGTTGATTGCAGCTAGCAGAACAGTGGCGCTAACTAGCCACATGTCGTTGAAAGTGATGCTTAACCCAGTTCTCTGTCCTGCTGCCTATACCCTTTAGAAGCAAGGTTTGGCTCCTAATGAATATTTAGAGAATGTTCTAGAAAGTTGCCCTTTTACAGTAGCATTTTCATGGAAAGGGAATAAAATGTTCCTAACTTTTTATCTTACTCTTTTTTAAATGATTTTTTTTAAGATTTTTTTTTTAATTTATTTAAGAGAGAGAGTGAGAGAGAGCACGAGAAGGGAGAAGGTCAGACTCCCCATGGAGCTGGGAGCCTGATGCAGGACTTCATCCCGGGACTCTGGGATCATAACCTGAGCTGAAGGCAGCTGCTTAACCAACTGACCCAGGTACCCCATTTTATCTTATTCTTGGGACTTAAATAAGACCTTAAGGATTTGGGAACATCTTTTCTACAATAAATCAGCTAAATAGGTGAAAGGGTATATTTCCCGAATTGTCTTACTGTAAAGGAGTCTTGTTTAGAAACAGGTGATACTATACAAGTTGTTCCTGCCAAATGCAGGGAAATGGAAAGAAACCTAGATGAGAGTGAGGTAGAGGAGTGTGTGTGTGTGTGGGGGGGGTGTGGGCACGTGCACATGCATGCATGTTTCCTGACTTTGGATGGCAGCTCTCTGACTTCCTCAGTGATGTCCTCTCTAATCCAGCAGGGTTACAGAGAGAGATAGAGGTGACTGTGGGTTAGCAGTAAGCAATGGCACTGTCTCAGCCAAAGTGGCCTCTCAGCGCATTAGGTGTGGACATGCAGGTGAGGTTTGAGAACTGGGCTACAGGTGTCCATTGGAAGCACTGCATCTATAATTTCTCCTCCTCTGGTCCCTGGATGGGTCTTTCTCTAGGACCTAGCACAGCACCCAGGCCTGGAGCTCCTTTTGGTGGCTTTTTGTCCCCATCCCCAACTACAGAGAAAAAGAGAATATAAGAGTTTAGCCCGAAACACAGTGTGATCACATTATTCACTTAAAACTCCCTTGGATGACCTCCTTCCATCCTTAGACTGAAGTAGAAACTCCTTCACAAGGTGGCAAGGTCCTTTCTAACCATGACGGTAGATGGAATAATGGCCTGGCAAAGCTCTCTGTGTCCTGTGTCCCAGAAACTGTGAGGAGTTTGGGCTCATGGCACAGGGGAATTCACACTGCAGAGGACATTAAGGCTGCTGATCCACTGACACTAACACAGGGAGAGGATCCTCGATTATCTACGTGGATCCAACAGGATCACAAGGGTTCCTGAAAGTCAAAGAAGGAGTCCAAAGAAGAACCAGAGGGACGCCATGTGAGCAGAACCTGACCAGCTGGTGCCGGCTGTGAAGACAGGATGGGAACCGTGAGCCAAGGACGCTGGAGACCAGTCAGAGCTGGAAGAGGCAAGGAAGTAGGTTCCCCAGCACCCCGACTGTAACCCCATGAGGCCACAATTGGACTTCTGACATACAGAAGTGTAAGATAAGAAACATGTGATTTTTAAGCCATCTAGTTGGTGGTTGTTTGTTGGAGGGCTCAAGCCCAGCTTCCAAGCAGGAAAGCCAGTGGCATCTTTCTCTTTTCTCTCTCTTTTCGTATAGCTCGGGCTTCAGTTTCAGCTCCATTGTGCACGGTTACACAAGAGAGACGTCCTACGGCATGTTCTTCCTAGTACCAGCTGGGAGAGTTATCCTGAGAATTATTCAACGACGTAATTCGATTACATAAAACGATTCTTTCCAGAACATCTCTGTCATATGCAGCAGACACTGTAGACTAGGGGCCATTGTCCCCACTTAGATGGACTCATTGTACTGTACTGCCTTAGGAATGACACGCCCTAGGTGGGCATCCTGGGCTGAAATGCCTCATGTTGACTGTGGAACCGGGGACAAACCCAAGAATGTTTTTATATTTTGTTTTTGCCCTTGTTCTTGTTTTTGTTTTTTTACACTTCAGAGACACAGCCTGGGTTCCTCAGGCCAGAGGAGTCTGTGGGTCTGAGGCCGTGGGAGTGCAGGCTGAGGACGTGGCATCATAGCCCAGGCCCAAGGACAGTGGACGGAGTGTGACTGTTCCTGCTGGAAGGTGGCCAGGCCAAAGCACCTAAGGCAAGTGTTAGGGCTCGTGGGCAGAGCAGGTCCGCCAGATAACTGGGCTCTCCCCTTCCCTCCCTCCTCTCCCCAAGACGTGGTTTGGGCGAGTGTTTAGAACTGCCTGCAGATTTTGAGCTGGGAATCTGAGGCACCGGGGTGGCACCTGCATGTCCTGAGCTCCTAGGGAGCTTGGCCAGGTCAGCGTCCATAGTGGACTTGCGATCAGCCCTGGGTCTGGACCGGCTTCTCTGGGGGCAGGACTGGATCAGCGGTGGTTTGTGTAGCTGCTCTGTCATAAGGGAAGAGGGCCGTGGGACGCTGGACAGAAAGCCACACTGGACTGAGGATGTAGCTTGTTCCATAATCTCTAAGCGTGAAGACATTTGGTATGTGGCCCTCCAGCTGGCCTCTCACTCCAGGCCCCACAGATGCAAGAGGCAAGGCTAAAGCAAACACCTGTCAGGGCTCAGAACAGGCAGGGCGGGCGCCAACATGGGCCTGGTGGAAAAACCCTGGACAGCTGTGGAGAAACCTGGCACAGGCTCTCTCTGCGGCCGGGACTGCAACAGACTGGGTCTGGGGCAGACAGGGGGAGGGTTCAGATCCGCGTGAGGACCGGGAGGAAGTACCCATCCGGTCCCCTCTGAGACGGCAAGGCATACTCTTGGTCTCCTGCCACGGTGGGCGAATAGGGCAGGACACTATCTCTGCGGCTCAGTGTCTTGGTCACCCCATTCCTCTGCTGGGCACCTGGGTGCACTCCCCATCGTGCCACTAAGCTCTCCATCCCAGACAGGCAGCTTTCATGTCACAGAGCATGACCCCCCATGTCTTCTCACCTCTGCCTCCTTCCTCTCCTCCAGCCCTTCGGTTTGCTGCCTCCTCCTGCCACTTCCAACTTCTTGACCACACATCTCTCCAATGAATCCATGAACGAAAGAAGAGATGATTTTAACAAAAGCAATTAAATTCTTCCTCTATGGCAGGCACTGCGCTGGATACAGAAATTCTCAGAACATACTGCCTCTGTCACTTGCTGAGTGAGATCAGGGAAAGCAGAGGTTCAGACGTCACAGTGGGTAGCTAGCTACTCAGGCCGAGCCTCAAAAGGTAGCATTTTGAGGGGGGGGGGTGGCTCAGTGCTAGTCTGAATTCTGACTTGCAGCTTGGCAGCTTTGGAGACTGAATTTTATCTGAGGAATTGACTTATATCAGCTAAGCTCACAGAAGACTGATGTATAAACCAGAAAGTCAATTTATCATATTACTTTATCAGTGGATGGTGATAGTGGTATAGGGTGGTGAATGACTTTCCTATTTGGAAAGTGGTAGGAAAGCACTTGAAAATTTTGTTTGTCTCCTGTAGGCGCTAAAGAGCAACTGACCACTTTTCCCATATTTTCTCCTTAACAGATCAGTTGTGTCCATTGCACCTCAGCTGGCTTTCACAGGCTGGTGTAACAAGATTTAGAATTTCAGCTCTTACTACTTTGACTGGAGGTGGGGGAGGTCATAGGGGGAATGACCACACACTTTGTCAGTGTTCCAGGAACTCACACCAAAGGTTAGATACCAGTGAGCCTTTCCCCAATTAGAAGTGAACAAGTGAAAGTAGGCCATCTCATACATCTTCTTTCAGCCACTTTTTCCTTGAGACACTGGTGCCTGCTATTCCTTCTCTGCAAGGAAAGGTTAGTAGAAGCCAAGACAAATGAATATGGAGCAAATGCTTAATAACAGATGATCCTTCGTCTTCACTCAGACACACGTGTCTATGATTTTTATAGCACGTGTTGCAAAATGTGCATGGAATTGATTAACGTTCCGAAGTCCATTAAATAAGTATAAGTCAATGGAGAGGTGGTTTGGCTAGATCATAGCTCAAACGTTGGAGCGAAGTATTAATATCTCACGATATTGCTCTAAGAGGCATCACTGCCGGTGTCTTGTCTCCCTGGTCACCTCTGATGCTGCAAAGCCAGGGGCAACTTCTACACATGGTGGCTTCCATTCATCTGGTGATTTAACTAGCAATGGGAGCAAAGTCATCATCAGTGCTGCTGTGCAACCCGTTCCCTATTCCATCCACCCTAAACTAACGGCCTGCTAGAGAGAATTTGTGTTTTGTTGTTGCCGGCCCAGTTTCTCTCCTGTGCTGACCCTCTAAGGAATGTCCTGCCATTGGCACACCTGTTCCTGGGTTACAGGCTGCCAGTGGAACAGAGTGGTTACATAGACTCTGGTCTAGAGAAGACAGACAAGTAGGGAAGGAGTGGGGCTTCCTGATAATTGTGGGAAGAATTAGGGTTTGAGAAAATGAGCCTCTCTAAATGTGGGACAACTAGAAGGGAGAAGAAAAAAATTAGAGAAATACAACTGTAGGTTTTGAAATGCATTCCTTCATGTTCTTCAGGAGAGGCTGGCAAAGTCTGGAAATACTTGCCACTTGCTTATGGTTGTTAAGACTATTTCTTTCAGTAAGACACGGTCCTTAGATTGGGCTACTCAGATTAAACTTCTCTCTGCCGGTCATTTTTCCAAACTCTGATGCCTGGTTATTCTGATTCCCTATGCACTAACTGTTCTCCTTTGTGGTGAGTTTTGGTTTATTCCCTTTTACTGTATTTTGCTTCTGAATTTTTCTTTTTTTAAAAGATGTATTTATTTATTTATTTGAGAGAAACAGAGAGAGCAGGGGGAGGAGCAGAGGGGGAGAATCTCAAGCATTGGGCATGGAGTCTCACATGGGGCTTGATTCCAGGACCCTGAGATCACAACCTGAGCTGAAATCAGGAGTGAGATACTTAACAGACTGAGCCAGCCAGGCGCCCCTGAATTTTTTTTTTTTTTTTACTGTTTGGGTTAGTGCTCTGCTGGAAGGCAAACTCCTTTAGGGTGGAGACTTGTCTTAATACTTCTTTGAATTGACCTATTTTAAAGCACAGTGTTCATTGCCCAATGGGCAGTCAATAAAATACTTAGTGAACAAGTGAATGCTGTCATAATGCTAACAGTAGATTTCTATTCTTTTACCTACACAGCTTATCACGGCAGGAGGGTCACTCTGATTCATCAAAGACCCTGGACAAGATCATGTGAAACGAGACAGGGCCCAGGGCCTTATCTGCCAAGTGATCCACTGAAGAACCCCGGAAGTTCCTTCTTTCTTTACTTGGCTAGAGTGGATATTTTCTTCTACTTCCAACCTCAGAGGGCATGTATGATAGCCCAGCATAGGTATCTTGGGGGAAGCTGGCTTTTGGAACCGTGTCATGAAAATGTATTAGGAATACTGTAGTATAGATGAATAGTCAGCAAGATTTCAGCTTGGTGAGCATCTTGGAAAAAAAAAAAATCCCTAGAGTGGAGCCCACAGCCATACCACCTTCACGTCTGATGTCCCTGCTACCGGTAATCTGACATTTAATTTTAATGGACAATTTAATTTTAATCTGACAACAATTTTCATTTAAAAGTAACCCTCTTGTCCCTGGGTGGTTACGGCCTAAGTAAGAAGAAGAGCAGAAATGTTTGTCAGCTTGCAACTTCCTTCCTCGTCTTCTGAAGTTCAGATGCCCCTTCTGATTCAGAGGCCCATGTGTTCAAACACACATGAAGGAGTATTTTCTTCTTTTGCCCTTTGGTAGATCATAAGGGCAATTAAGGGCAATTGGCTTCCCAGCAATATGTAACTAATCCACTCCTCAATCCACAAGGGTCAAGGAGAGCTAATTGAATCTCATCCTTTATTAGCTTATTCGTTGTCTGAAATCAAAAACAGATGCAAAGACCATCCGCCCAACACCAAGTGCCACTATGCGCAGCCGTAGATTGAAGCTGGTTCCCTGAGGCTCCGCCCATTGGACTCCATTCACAATTATTTCCACCGAGCTGGAGAAAGGTGTTCCTGTTTATTAGCTGGTGGGCGCCACCACCGTCCTCCACTCTAATTTATCCTCACAAGGGGCTTGCTTTCCTGTTGAGACTCCGCATTGATTCTCAGTGGGATATATCAGCTTTGCGTGTTAGCCGGGTAGGTTGGCGCAGCTTTTCTCTTCCTGAAGACAGCCACCAGGGGGCAGCGCAGGCCTGACTAAGCCCAGGTTTGTGCCAGAGGCAGTCAGGGAAGACCTGGGATGGACCATGGAAATGCAGGTCTGAGAAGAGGCCAACACTGGACGAAGTCTGGCAGAGGGAGGCTGTTAGGAGGCCAGGAGAACTCCCCTTGCCCGGGAGATCGCTAGATTCGGTCTCCAGAGATGCAGCGTGAAGAGGCTGTGTGGGAGTAGGGATGAGAGCTCCTTAGGCTGGCTGCCGGGTCGTGGGAGACTGGAGGACACCCAAGGCTGGGCTTGCTGTCCCCAAATGCCTCCTCATTATGGCTGATAATGTTTCACTCCCTGGATTCCAGAGAATTGTTGTTCTTGTTCCTGTGTATATTGATTGTGTTTGTGTTTAATATTTTGAGTCTGGAGGCTACAAGTAGGCCTCAGCATCCTTGTAGCCAGGCCTGGTCGTGCCTGGCTTCTGGTGACCTCAGTTTACTGCAGTGGGGCTTCACATATGTCATCATCCTTCTCTGTTCCATACATGCTCTTCTAACGTTTCTCCTGACAGACCAGGACCAGGCAAAGTGACCTAATTCTAAGGAAGCCTGATGAAGGGTGAGGCATTACATTTGTGATCAGGAGACTCTCAAGGGGCTCAGAGATCAGGCAGAACATCTGGGGAACTAGAGGTCAGAATCCAGGGAGTGGCCTGAGAAACAGGCATGACTGACCAGCAGGAGGAAGGGTATTGGGCACTGAGCAGCCCCTTCCCATCCCTGTGACACCGAGCCCCGACCCTGGGTTCTGTCCCAACCAAGGCCAGACTGTGACAGCGGGAAGATCTTTGTCTGCAGAAGAAATGAGTAGGCATTGGAGGTTCAGATGGGAACTGTGGAACACTAGATTTGACAGGGGTGTGGCACAGACAAAGCCATTGTCCACCATCTTTCTTTTCTACGGAAATGTCAGCTGCTGCCCTTGTGATCATATTCAGCTTTCATGTCCCAGTATACCCCCAGTTATCTTGTTTGGGTTCCCCCAAGGCCTGAGACAAGGACTGGGATGAAAATAGCTTATTTGGGGGAGTGAGTTCAGGAAACAGAAATAAGGGGGCTGGGAAGGAGAAAGTCAACCTCAGAGTGTGCTAAAGAGGTTGCTATAGCTATATCTATGGGCAACAATGCCAGCACCTCCTGCGAAGCATAAAGGATCCCCACATTCGTGCACCTAAAGGATGGGGTCCTTTATCCACAATGTCCACTCCTACTGGTTGAGAGTTGCTCCCAGCAGTCTTAACCCCTCTACCTTTCAGAGTTGCCTGTATAGAGAGGGGTTGCGTGGCACAGGCGTGAAGCAAGATGACTCCGGGCTCACACAGAACGCAATGGGCCTTAGGAATGTGACCAGAGGTCTCTTCTATGTCAATCAAGCAAGGCTAGGTTAAAGCACTGGTTCTCAATGTGTGATGTCCAAGACCACCTTCTGGAAACCTATAAGAAATACAAATTCTTCGTCCTGAGTCCAAAATTCTGGGCACAGAACCCAACAATATTTCACATAGCTCTTTCTTGTCAAACCCTCCCCCGACCCATCCGACCTCTAGAGGCAACTGCTGTTCTGATTTTTTTCACTACATATTGGTTTTGCCTCTTTTTAAATTTTATCTTAAAAAAGATTATATAGTCTTCTTTTGGGTAAAACTTCTTATACTCAGCATATGTCCTGAGGTTCTGCATCTTGTTGCGTGTCTCTACAACTCATTCTTTTTTATTGCTGAGTAATAGTCCATGATAAACATACATCGCAGTTGGGTTACAGTTCTTGCTGCTGATGGACACTGGAATGGTTTCCAGTGTTTTGACTATTTTGAATAAAGCTGTATCAGCACTTTGGATGGTAGCGTAGTTCTTGCAGGATAATGATAATTAATTAATAACTGATAGGATAAATAATGATAAAGTGTGAATAATTGATATCTTATGATGCTTTGCCCTAACTCTCATGATCATGGAATGCCATGACCTGTGGAGGCCATTCTAACCCAATGTTCCTCACACCTCAGCACCTAACAGACTTCAGCACCGTACTCAGAGGCCATTTTAACTTGTGAAATCACCAACAAAAAGCACTAAACTGTGAAAAACGTGGCACTAAATAGACTGAGAAGAACACTCACGTACTGTATGAGAGCGGAAACAAGAAGGCAGAGCATGGCCTTGTTCAACCTCAGCTGGGAGCTCATGCGCAGGTGACGCAAATTTTTTGCAGCTCCGCACAAATCAGGAGAGCATTGCTAGTACTTGTTCGGGAGTTATGACTACCTTTTAACAAACAGGCCAATTTGCAATGATGGAATCTGTGACTGGTGGGGTTCTGTTGCGTACAGAACTTAAACTTGGTGCATGGGGTGGTTTTGAGTCAAAGCCCTAGTGATTTGGCTCTTGCTGCAGTGACAGAAATGGCCCTGTGTCCTGCCCCCTCAAATGTAGGAAGGGACCTCACTGTCCTGAGCTCAAATCCGGTTTGTGCAGAAGGGACTGGTGTTGTCATGGGAGAGGGAGCGGGAGGGGAGGGGGTTTGGGCTGAGTAAGGAAATGAAAAATTACTACAATTGGGTTAGAGGGTTGGTCAGTGTCCGTGTGATTAGGTCACCTGTGACGAGGTGGGGCTTCAATCCTCCCACGGAGACTGGGAAACGGGCGCCCTACCCTTCCCGAGGATTATATTTCAAAGGAATGGCTCTCAGTCCTTGAGAAAGAGACTCCTGGGGTGTAGGATGTACAAATATATCTCCAAGGCATGGAGAGAGGATTTATAGTAAGTTTTTAATAAATACTCTAAGACAAGGGAGGATGCGGGCCTGCCCTCAGAGTTGGCTGGAACAAATGCTAAATTTTTTCCGCACGGTTAAGCTTTTCCAGACGGAGACTCATCTGGGATGGAGAGAGGGGGGACGGTGGGCTGTCCCAGGGACCAGGCCTCACGCTGCTAGAATCCATGCTAGTATTTGGTCAAGTCTCTTAGTGCAGGGGTTCGGATGGAGTCATTCGTGCAAGTTTTTGCAGTGCTCAGCATCCCGGAGCAGAGACATATTATCCCGCTGTGTGCCTGCGTGCGGAGCCTCTGGCCCATGGCATGTGTGGGCACGATAAAGTGGCGGTTGTTGTCACACCACCAAGCTCGGGGGACGTTTGGGATGCAGCAATAGTAACCGGAACGTTGCAGCTCCTCTCCTCTGCCAGGAGCGGCCCCGGCCTCCTGCCTCTCCCCAGTGTGAATGAATCAGTAGGATCCAGAGCCTTGGATGGATGGCTCAGTCCATCCTCAGATTCGTGGTGTGAAGAGCACTCAGCAGCCCGCCGCTATGGGCTGACCTGGAAAGAGTACCGTTGTTGTACTTGGCGTCCTGCCCATGATTGGCCCCAGGGTAGTGTGGGGTGATGGGCTGAGGGGTGGAGAGGAAAAAGCCCGTCAGCTGCCACCAAAGCTTTATTGACTGCCAGGAAAATTGGACTAGCAGGTAAAGAGCCTTGGTTGGGGGGGGGGCGGGTACTGTAGTGAGAAACTGTGTAGCAGACAGAGGGGGAGATGTTCTGTGGGATTTTCATGGCGGCCAGAATGTAAGAAATCATCCTGTTACAGACTGTTGGAGCAGATTTGACTCAGAGAGACTGGATCGGGCCTTACACTTTCCCACCAAAAAGCCCCAAGGCAGGAGAGAGGCCAGGGGCTTGACCGAAGTGATCCCACACAGGAGGAAGTGCCCTTGGAGTTTCCCATTTTATTTTAAGGATTTATACTTCATATGCTACAATATGTATTTTATTTTATAAAATGCTTCCCTGCTCCCAACTTTGCATCCCATTGACAGTTCAGAAGCATCATGCTTTTCCTGTGGTTTAAACAGCCCTCAGACACCCAGACTTAGGCCAACAGCCTCGTTCTACTGGAAGAGCTAGCCACGCGACCATTCCTTCCACTTTCCCAGGCATCCTCTCCGTGTCGGGCATGGCATTAAGAACCGGGGGGATAATGACGAAGAAGAAGTGACTCTGCCATCAGGGAGCTGATCATACATTGGGAACAGAAATGTAAGGGAATTATTGCCCAAGACTTGCCCAAAGTCTACAACCTGGCGGTGGAACAGAGATTTACATCCCGTTCTGCTCCCAGTGTAGTCTGTTCGCTTCCCACCACATTGCCTCCCCTTCAGACACTGGGAAGACCCCAGAAAGAGCTGGGCATCAGGTGTTAGTAAAGTGGAAACCCTGGGCTTCTTAGTTTCAGCCCTTGGGTCCTGTATGAGAGGGTAGTTCACAGGACACCCAAATATGTTCCCAAATACCATTCCTAAAAATGGCTTGAACACTTCAAGTGCCTATAATTAATTGTTGATTACTAGCTATCATGATTAGTTTAGCTCTCTGTGCTGAATGGATCACCAAGTTCAGCTTCCAGAATAATCTTTCACCTCTCAGTTGCTAAGACTTTGATGTGTCATCCCAGCTCCTTCACTTGGCACCAACACATTTTTATTGAACAAATACTATGTGTTAGACAGTGAGCTAAGTTCCAGGAACCAAAATAACAGAAATATTCTCCTCCTCTTCAAATGGCTGCATCTGGAGAAGGAGCATGTTCATAAAAGAATTGTTAAGCAGGTCCCTGGTCTCTGGAATTAAGAATATAATTAGTGATGGTTTAAGAGTTAGTTTTCACCTGGATCTGTTCCTACATATCCTGTAAATTCCTGATAGTTTGGGAACAAGAGAATCCCTCCTGTGGACTAATTCTCCTAATGGCTTTCTCCCACACCTCAGTGGTTTCTTATTGGCATTTAGGCAAGAGACATCCCTTCCCTTATTGCCATCAGCTGGCTGATGCCTGATGCCCAGCTCCAGCCAGACTGTGCTGCTGCTTTAGGAATCCCTTGATATGACCTTGACCCCAGGCACCATAGACCATCATTGCAGAGGCTACAGGCACCACCACTGAGGACCCCCTGTCTGGGCAACAACCCACAAAGCTGGAGATGGAGATGTTCCAGTCTGTACCAGCAAAAGGATGGGGCCTGGCCTTGTCTAGGGAAAGCGTGGGCAATGTTTGTTTGGAGAATGAGCACAGTTGCAGGACTACTCTCTCATTAACCTCTCTCTGGTCTTGTTTTTTACTATGCCTGCCACATCTTATCTTTGTGATCTTTTAAAAAAAAAAAGTCATATCCTCACTTATGATTTATGGAAAAGGAACATCTTTAGATATTGCCTTCTCTGTTCCCCTTACCCCCACACCTCTTACCTTCATGCTACTCGCTACTCTTACCTCTCTTCCATAGAAACAAGAGGACTCAGTGTTGGTGGTATTGGGAACTTTCATAAAAGAATTGTTTTGGGACTTTTGTGATTTTGGGACTTTTGTGATTCCCTTGTCCAGAGCTCTTCCCAGTGGAAGAGGGAATGCTGCTATTGGTGGACATTTAATGGCCATGGGTACTTTTAACGGGTTAATGGGTTGACTGATCCATCTCTCCCTCTCTATCTCTCTGACCCCATCCTTCTTGAGCCAGAAACTTGGAGGTATACAGAAGAATAGGAAAACACTTTTCTATCCGCATCCAAAGCATGGTCTCCAGGTCAGCCTCACCTTTAGTAAAGTAATTCACTAGTAGTTCAGTAATACTTCAGTAAAGTAATTTAGTAATATTTTAGTAAAGTATTTTGATATGACTTATGTCTGTTCAGTTTGGGTAAAATACTCAGTTGGAGGTGGAGGATTATTCCAAATCCTCAATATGTCATTTTTCTATTTTATTTGCTTTTGGTTTATTGTCCCTGGCTCTAGGATTGGACACCTGAGCCCCCAGGGGCTGATTCAAGACTTTTCTGGAGCGATGGTCACTACTCTTTCTCTCCTGCAACATTAAGATGCTTTTTCAAGGAGATGTGCTTTGAATCCTGATAAACATGTTTTCTTCTTCAGAGGTTCCTGACCTACCTCGTCAGTCCTTTCATGAGTTCTGAATTTTAGGGCGAGCTCAGTTTCACTCAACCCAGAAATGCTGCTACTCAGTCCAGGGTAATCATTGTTTAAGCGCAGTTTTTCAACTTCAAACTATTGACATTTTGAACCAGATAATTCTGTTGGGGCTGGGGCTGCCACATGGACTGTTTAGCAACAATCTTGGCCTCTCCTCCCTAGATTCCTATAGCACACTCTCCCCAACCTCCTACCCCGCAAGCTGTCAAAATTAAAAATGTTTCCAGAAATTGTCCAATGTTTCCTAGGGACAAAAATTACTCCTGATTAAGAACTGCTGTTCTAGAGAAAAATAGACAGGGTGAGGGAGCAGACGAGTGTCTCGGGCTTTCTGGTGGGGTTAGTGTAGGTCTCGGGGGGTGGGCAGCATCTGAGCTGAGTTTTGTAGGATAGGAGTTACCTAGTCATAACAGAAATAAGAGTTTTTAAGGTACAAACAAGGAGGTGTACATGGTCCTCTGTGAGGTCTTCTTGACCAAAAAATGACTCCTACGACTCCTGTGTATGACTCTGAACATGCTAGGAACGGCCCGCAGCTGCTTGACTCTTGCCAGGCTCAGTGTTACTCATTCCAGCTGAGTAAATTGCATGTCCTCATGGCCAAATTTGACCTTTGCTGGCCATACTTGCTATGCTATGTACCATTTTGGGAAAAGGATTGGATTTCCAGAGCAAGATTCTCTAGAGGTGGGTTACTTTCTCTTAAATGTTAGGCCTACAGGTTGGATAGATTGAGGAAGTAGGTTCTGCTGGGAGCTGCAAGTCTGATTACACTGAACCTGGCACTGAGGATTCTGTGCATCAGTTCAGATCATCTTATGATGGATCATGTCTGTTGTATAATCATTCACGAGAAGAGACCTACGGTCCACCTCACCTGGGATGTGACTCATCCGGGGACATAATGAGCTCAGGGTGGAAGAGGAAGGAATCTTCATGGAGTGTGGGAGGAAGAAATTGGCATCCTCCTCCTCCAGTTGCTGAATCCCACGTTAACACTGGTGGGTGGTGGGGGTCTCACCACAGGAGTAAATGAATCACATGGAAACATCAATGAGTTTAGCCATTTATTAATGCCACTCAATGGCAGGCTATGATTACAATCAGGTTTTAAGTACTGAGGTCCCCACCAAGGGACCCCCTAAAGTGGGCCTGGCAAAGCAGCACAGCACAGAGATGCAGGGAGAGTGGATGGGTTGGGCCATACACATCATACAAGCACTTTGGAGGACAGTCAGAGGAAGAACTGAGCTCCGCCAATGATGTGGGTTTTTTTTTTTTTTAATATGACATAATTTAAAATACTACTACTAATAACAACAATATCTGAATTAGCCTTACAACAAAACAGGAGTAGCATCAAATATGTTGGCTAAGTTATAGCACCAGGCAGTTCATGTCATGTGGTTTCTCCCCTGAAAGTGAATCGTTGTCACTGAGCACCAGATACTGTCCCCTGGTTTCATCTGAAAGTCAGAGGGAGAAGAGTTGAGACCTGCAGTCTCTGGGGTAGCAATGTGTAGCTCTCAGGGTTTGAAGGATTTAAGCCAATTGATTGGGAAATGATTGTCTGAAACAATGTAAATCTCCCAAACTGGTTTCAGAAACTTGATGGAAGTTATCCAGAACATTCACTAAACATCTGAAAGCACCACATTGGATTGCTTGCACCAAAAAAGCCATCATACAACAAGTCATTCCCACAAGGAGGCAACTGTAGTATCCACAGAATGATTTCCCTTTCTAGAAAAGTATTCCTTAGTCCCTTGAAATAAATTAACCCACAACTTTTCAGAGAACAGTGAACTCTACCAGGTGAAAGGCAGTGTAAACCAACCTGGCCTCGAGAACCTTGCTATATCGAAGCACCAGACCCTGTGGTGGCCTCTTGGTTCATGGCAGATGGGTGTCCAGTGTGTTTTGCTACACCTCTCACTTGCTTGTTCAAGGTGGGAAGAAGAGAGGACGTGTGTTAAGTAAACCAATGATGTTGCTTTTGTGTTGTCCCGCATGAGCACCGAAGAAATGGTAAAGACACTCTCTAGGTTCTTATCTTCAGAGTCTCCCCTCTCTGATTACAAGCATAGGGACCTGTCCGAACCCTGAGGATCCAAAGATGAGTGACTGTCAAGGAAATGACTGTGTCAGATGACTAACGGCAAGGCTATTTCTAGCCTGGAGTCCAGAATGACAGAGGCCACACAACGATCCCAGAGGGCAGCCTCCACACAGGAAGGGAATGTGTGGGATGCATGATGAGGGGCTAATTTCTTGTCTTTGAGAAACTGGAGAAAGGCCTAGAATGGAGATTCTGGGCAGAACCTCCTCACACATCTATCATCTTCACCACATGGGTCATAAATAACATGGCCCATTTTGTACATTGGGGAATATGGCCTAGTTGAGTTTGCTGAGAATCACTAGGGATCCGGGTTTGTTCCTGAGTTTTGAAAGGCTGGTCATATCCAGGTCTCTGATGACATGCATACGCCTCTGATAGCTAGTACAGTACTGGGTGAAATAACTCGGGCACGGGGCTGACACTCAGCGTCCCCCGCCCCCGCCACCAAAAGTCCATACTCCACTCTAGGAAAAGTCTTTGCAAACTGCGTCGTTAGAAAAAACCATGTTCTCCCCCACCACACACGTCACTAATCATTTAAGCCTCTCCTCTCTAAAACCATCGTGTCACCAGAGACTGTTATCAGCCAGCAGTGTTTGCCTTTAAAGACAGAGAATACAAGAACCTCATCATCGGGAAATAAACTCCCTCACTTCAGGTAAACATGGCTGTTTCTGTCCTGTTTTTCTTCTCTCTTAAGTTCCATCCCAACTTCAGTATTTTATTTTCCACAGGAGTTTACCAGAATAATACACATTAATAGCTTGAAAAAAAAATAAAAAGCACATCATATTAACAATGTTAAGCTTCTAGTGTCCAAGCAATAGAACTGGCATTGGCCGGCAATACCGTTACATGTTTGACAGACGTGGATGGACTTGTCCACTTGTACATCCATTTGTGTGTTTCTATCAGTTCTGCCACCTTCTAGATATTAGCACCGGTTTTCAATAGCACCATTCTGCTGAACGGATAGGTAATCCACGGGAGCCAGGGGACTCTGTGCTCCACGGGGAACAGTAAGTGCAGTCTACCTGTGTATGAGCCTCAGCCAAGCTGCTCGTGACCTGAAGGCCCCAGCCCCGCCCCCATCCTCGCTCTCTGTAAATGCCTCCCTTGACAAACCAGGAAAGTTGCCTTGCATTTGAGACCACAGCTGCCTAATCAGTGGTGAGAACATCCAGAACAAGCATTTTCACTTTCATTTCACTTTTTTGGACTCCTCTGACTTGCCTGCTCCCCTAAGGGACAGACCTTCAAAAGTTAACTACTGGGTATACTGGGGTCCTATTTAACCTCGCTTGGAGCTATGTTTTTTTTTTTTTTTTTTCCTCAAGACTGAAGTTTATATTAAGTTCTTGTACTTAATACAGTTTACCTGGTTCTCTGAAATATTTTGATCTTGAGCCCCATTTTCTGTCCTGGGGTAGGCAGGAGTGTCTTGCAACCATGGACTTGACTATGGCAGCTGTTGTATGTGAACCCCAGTAAGAGAAAGACAGTTGGACCTCTGAGTTGATGACTGAGGCAGGGAACATGCTGGAGAGGAAAAGTCAGATGGGAAGACTCCTCTGCTCTTCCCCAAAGGAAAGGTCTTTGCCAGGAAAGTGATAAGTATAAAGGTCTGTGTTTCTTTTCTTACACTGGCAAGAAATTAATTTCTGTTCATTTCCTTTTTAAGAATTTCCATAGAAATTATCTTTGAGTCAGAATGTCTTCCCTATAATTAAGCTAAATCCCTTACCTTTATTAGTTAGAGTCTATAGTTTTTGACCATTTCCTCTTTCCTCTTCTTCTCATGTCTCCAGGCCATCATGGGAGTCTTAACAGCCCAGATGATGAGTCTACGGGGACTGAGTGATACAGCCAGCACCTTCTCTCCTTGCCCCAGTTGTGCACTGACTAAAGAAAGTTGCCTCTGCCTGGATGAATTAAAGGAATATTCCTGAAAGCTCTTCCATGGCATATTAAACAGCATCTTCCCCAAGTAGGGAGGAAAAAAAGGAGGATTTCACTAAGGTAAATAAATAAGACTGTTTCCTGGATGCATGTGGTTCTATTTCCAGATACTCCTGAGGCAGTCTGGGAACAACCTGGGGTCTTTGTTTTTACTTTTAAGGGGGAAAAGACATCAGTCACTGACTTACCTAATTTGGCACCTTTCCCAAGAACCTGTCCCAGGAGGTGTCTGAACTTCCTGGATATCTCACCGGCCTATCAGGGAGTAGCAAGCACTGTCATCCCATGCCTTCCGCAAAGCCATTCTGTGGTGAATAAAACACTGGATTTTGTTTTGAACCAATGTTGAGCCCGAAAAACTTCAATGAAGTGGTCCCTGGGGCTAGAACACGGGAGAGTCAGTCAGCAGGCAGCTGTGGTCTGTGGTGGGGGGTGGCTTGCTTCTGGACTTAGAATGCTTTGGGGTTTTTGAGCGACTGTGGCTTTCTTGGCCTTCGGGTGTGGACGATGTGTGTCTGGGAACATGTGAGGCAGCACTGAGCCCTCACAGTGGGTACAGAACATTTCTTCATGGTTTTCAGTGTCTGGCAGAAACTGGTTGATAAGTTGTCCTTGCTACAAAGTAAATCTGTGGAAGGAGAGAAAAATAAGAAAAAGAACATAAAAAAAAGAAAGATTATCCTTTGTAAGTGAATGAGCACAACTTCTATGAATGGAAGATGTTACAGGTCTACCCAGAAAGGCTTCGTAGTAATTCACAGTAGTTGACACCCACTGAATGGTGATTATGGAACAGACAAGGTACAAAGTGTTTGTGTTAAACTGAATTATCAGTCACAGTGCTTCACTCCTGTGCAACATAGCTCTATATACGTTCCCACCCTTGCCATGGCGGCCTGGTGGGGGGTGAACACTTCATAGCCTGACTTTGGCTTCAGTTTAATACTTGCTTTGGACAATGGGGTATCAGTAGGGATGATCCCTACAGGGCCTTGGGAAGTGCAATGTGGTGAACCTGTCCTGACGAGCTTCTTCTGTCCCCAGGAGAAGGACCTGGTTCGTGCAGCTAGTGGACTGCGGAAGATGGGAGACACAGAGAGCAAACCTAGACAGAACCTCCAGCTTGCAGCCAAGGCCAACCAAGGACAAGCTAGGTTAGCCGAACCTTAGCTGACCCACAGGTGCTGAGCTAACCACCCATGATTGTAGTTTTAAGGCCCTGGGTTTAGAGGTGTTTGGCTCTGCAGTATTTTCATGCAGTCGTTGAATGCAATGTTTCACAAGCATTGCTTTCTGTAATCTCCCCAGCAGGGCTATCAGGCCAACAGGAGTCTTTCCATTATTACAAACGAGGACGGTGAGCCCTACAGAAGTTAAGGTCCTACACAATGTTTCCCAGCTGGTAAGGGGCATAGCCAGAGCTCAACAGAGACAATGTTGACTCTAGAGCTTATGCTTTTATCAATCATATCATTCAAAGCACCAGATGATAACCCCGCTAGCTGACTAGCCAGCGGATTCTGAGCAGAAGATACAGATGTATGAAATGTGATCACTGCCCTCCAGAAATGGACTGTGTAGGTGAAAGAACAAAACATATGTAGATAATTCCCACAACAAGCATCCAGAGAGCTACCTAGAGTCTAATCCTTGTTCTACTCTGACAGGTCTAAGCAAGTAAGTCCCTCATTGTTTTTTCTCCCCCTTGGCCTTGATTTCTTTATCCACGAGGTAGGGACTTTCTCAGGGACCACCAGCACACACATTCTGGGAGCGATACTCAGACCGGACTAGTCCACAGACTCTTGAGCTGGAAGAAACTCACTAAGGCCCCGAAGAGCAGATTTTCCTTCTCTAAAGTGAAATTGTTTCAAAGTTTGCCTGAGTGCCTCTCCGAGCTCTGGTTGCCTTGCTTTTTCTTTTTTACAGAAGAGATTTGAATAGTTTTGAAGAAAAACTTTTTTCACAAATTGAAGTAATGTCCTCTTTATCCAAAAACCATGAAGGTATTTTTTCCTCTTTATGTTTGTTTGTTTTGTTTTTCACTCTCAGGTCATGAAGGCAAAAAAGAAAAAAAAGAAAAAAGCTTTTAATCTCCTCAGAGCTCATCATTCCCTTGACACCACCTTGTTTTTCTGTGAAGAAACAAAAACGTATTTGGTTAGCTGTCAGAGTCCTATTTTGTTTGCAGGTTCAAACAGCAGTTGGGATTTGGTAACACACAGTGTTTGTAGAACCCAAAAGGTCTTCACTGTGGATTCTTTTCTTCTTCAGGCCTCTTCTTTAAGTCTATTATAAAATCCAATTGCTCCTAAAATCCACAGGGAAGTTTCTTAGGTGCTCTGCTTCAGAAGGCGTACATGTTTCAGCCAAGGATTCCTACTGTGACTTCTGGGCCAGGTATCGTGTGGGTGGCTGTTCAGAGTGAGGTGAGAATTCCTTTCTAGGATGCTGGCTTTGGAGCAGGACCAGCATGGGTGCTTGGTGGCACAGACCTGCTGCAATTTCTTAACCAGCATCTCCTGAAGCCCTTGTGGGTGGTAGCTGGAGGAGAGTCAGGAGGCATAGCTCTCTGCCCCACAACTCCCTGACGTGAGTATGGGAGTGCTCTGGGGCTACTTCAGGAGAGGAAGAAGACAGAGGCAGTGTCAAAAGTCAGCCTGCCTTCCATCTCTTCATGAAGCTTCTTTTGGCCATGCTGGCCCACATGGATCCCTGCTGTTTCAGTCTCCAAACTTGTATTATTATGTAATATTTGCTCAAACATGGTACTACATTCTATCTTGAACTGTTCTGTAAATGGTGGTATGAGCCTTTTCTGCTAAGGCTCTAGTGTGATCTCTCGAGGGTTTCTACCATTCTAAAAAAGGCTTCCTAGAGGTTCCCAAAGTTCTTACCTGTTGTGGGCTGAACTGCATCCTCCAAAGTTTAAGTGTCCCCCAAAGTGGCCGTGGCGAATGTGAATGTGACCTTATGTGGAAATGTTTTTCTTTTTCTCTTTTTAAAGATTTTATTTATTTGACAGAGAAAGAGAGAGAGAGAGAGAGAGAGAGAGGGAACACAAGCAGGGGGGAGTGGGAGAGGGAGAAGCAGGCTTCCCACTGAGCAGGGAGTCTGATGTGGGGCTCAGTCCCAGGAACCTGGGATCATGATCTGAGCTGAAGACAGATGCTTGACGACTGAACCACCTAGGGGCCCCACAAGGAAACAGTTCTTTGAAGGTATAATAATGATGTAAAATAAGATGAGGTCAGAATAGCGTGGGCCCTTATTCCTTAATAATGACTAGTGTCCTTATAAGAAGAGGAGGAGAGACCGGCACACACAGTGAAGAGAAAGCCACGGGAAGACCCTGACATCAGAGGGAAGCTGGCCCTGTGCGGACAGAGCGAGAGACTGAAGTGACCCAGCTACATGCCAAGGAGAGCCAGGGACTGTCAGCAACGAAGAGAGGCTAAGACAGAGAGCATGGCCCTATAGAGACTTCGATTTCGAGCTTCTGGCCTCCAGAAGTGTGAGAACACATTTTTGTTGCTTTCAGCTCTGTAGCTCTTGGTAGCTGGGTACGGTAGCCCTGAGAGAGTAATGCGCCTCTCCCCATAACAATAATCATAACTGAAATACAACAGATCGTGCACTCACCCCACAGCAGGCCACATACTTCCTCTGTACTATTTCATTTGATCTACCTAGAAACGTACTTATAGGTATGGCTCTTCTTTTAAAAACTGAGGGTTCTGAAAAGGCTTAGTAACTGGCCCCATGCTGCATAGCTGATACGAAGTTGTGACCGGGATCCGAATGTTGCTTCAGGGAAGGTTCCCAGGATGCCACCAAGGGAATGAAGCTCTTGTACTGGTGATGGGAGATGGGGTGGGAAAGGGGCCACCATGGACAGGTCTTCCTTGAACACAGCCTCTTCCCTGGCTCCACACAGGCCCCCAGCTGTCAGGTTAGGTGACACGCACGGGACAGACGGAGGCTCAACCATGCCTTGTGTTCTTGCCTAATCTTGCCTGAACCATGAAAGAAGGAAGCCTGCTTTTCAACGGTCCTCAGAGTCCTGGGAGCATGCTGGGTCCTGGGTTCTCCTGCTCGAGAGTGGGGTACTCGAAGGAAGAACGGATGTGGTGGCCTAAATGGGGAGCCTGTGTTCCAGGCCCATGTTGAGCAGCTCATTTAGACAATGACATGAGCCCCACATCGTGGCATGGCTTGACTGCACAGTTCCCTTTCTTATTATAAAACAATGAAGGCTTGTTGTGTTCATCAGCACACTGGATCCCAGCCGAAGCACACACAATGCTTGTAATTAGGGGCAACTTGGAGAGGAGATCCTAATTTGGCTCTGCCGGTTCAACAGAAACCAAGCTTGGAAATTTAAAGGGACAGTTAAAAGCTTGTTTCTTTGTGGTCAGCTGTGTCTAGGCTGAAAGGATAATGTTTTGCCCACAAAAGAAAGTTGAAAAACAATTTCAATATTGCTGACAAATACAGTTTCTGTAACAGTTTAGGTTCTTTGAGGCCAAGAGCTGTATTTTACTTATTTCTGTAGCCTCAGTTTTTTTTTTTTTTTTAAGATTTTATTTACTTGACAGAGAAATCTCAAGTAGGACAAGTAGGCATAGAGGCAGGCAGAGAGAGAGAGAGAGGGAAGCAGGCCCCCCGCCGAGCAGAGAGCCGGATGCGGGACTCGATCCCAGGACACTGAGATCATGACCTGAGCCGAAGGCAGCGGCTTAACCCACTGAGCCACCCAGGCTCCCCTGTAGCCTCAGTTTTTAAGCACTTGTCTAGGACGTATCTTGTGATCCTTTATATTTGCTGAATAAATGAAAACATGAAATCCTATTCATCTGAAAGAATATTCCAGAATAGAAAGTTTGCTGACTCAAATGTTCATTTGTACCAACTCGGGGTCTATGTACTGTCCTTATTACTTTCTTTATTCTTTTTCTTGCCTTCTCTACCCCTCATTCCTTAAATTTAAAACAAAACAAAAAAACAACAACCAACCTAGGAATAGTGGTGTATGTATGAGTTTTGCTTTTGTTTTTTAATCATTATGAATGTAATGCCTAGAATATACCTGATAGTAAATATTTCTGGATAAATTAAAATATATATTAACCTACTTAGGGTTTTACTATGTACTCTCTACTATGGAAATGGTAGTTCTGATTTAGAATTTAAATCATTAACAACTTAGATGGCATGAAAGGAAATAAAATGGCCTGGAGGAAAGCAAACTTTACGTGGAATTCATATCTGAGCTTGTAAGATGGACACAGGGCATATGTTTATTGTGCTAGCTGGCTGGCTGACAAGATTCCAGGCACTAAATGCCTTACTTTCAAAGCATTTTAGAGGACATGGGGGTAAGGGTGGGTGGGGGGTTTTTAAAATCAAGGAATTTCTTGATGCTACTCTTCATGTTGTTTCTATATGAGTAAGCATGGCTCGGCCTTCAAGAGAAGCTCGTAATTAACTTTTGTTGCCCTGATAATTGTTGATGAGTGGAATTCATTGCTATTTATATCTGTTGCCAGCCAGCTGTTAGTCATCATCTTCTCAGTGTGAGATTTCAAGAGAAGTCATACCAAGTATGCATTTAACCTGGTTCTGATTATTGAAGATTGCACTGTCCAGCAATCAAACAGTTAAAGACTATCTACTTAGCGTGCCTGGGTGGCTCAGTTGGTTGGGTGACTGCCTTCCTCTCAGGCCATGACCTTGGAGTCTCAGGATCGAGTCCCTCATCAGACTCCCTGCTTGGCAGGGAGTGTGCTTCTCTCTCTGACCCTCCCCCTTCTCATGCTCTTTCTCATTCTCTCTCTCTCTCTCAAATAAATAAATAAAATTTTGAAAAACAAAATCTACGTAGAATTTAAAAATAAGAGCCCATAACACTGGACGTGGTCAACAAGGCCTATATTGCGGCTTCAATTTTGTAAAAATCAACACAACACTGATGGGTTCTATAACCTTAACATTTTAAAAACATGGTACAATAGAAGGTTATGAGATGACATGAAAGGAAGAGGGTCTCAAATTTGCCCTTTGGCTTCTCAAACATTCATGTGCGCAAATCACCTGGGAATCTTGTTTAAATGCAGATTCTGATTCAGCAGGTCTGCAGTGAGGCCTGAGCTCCTGCACATCTAACAAGCTCCCAGGTGAGGCCAAGGCAGCCAGTCCACAGACCACATTTTGAGTAGTAAGAATCTGGAAAACTAAAAGTTAGTTACACCTCTGAAAATAAGCCCTAGCACTTTTCTTAAGAGTTTCAAGTAAGGTCCATGATAGCCATCCTCAAATGTAATTTGTTCGGAAAGTAACTGCACATGATAATCACTTCCACAACATTTTCTCCCTCAGTGTATTGCATTCAGAATTTCCAGCTCAAAACCCCCTCGTGGTCTTCCCATCTGTGTAGGAAACCAATCACAAGGCACTCCTACCTAAATGATTCATGGGCCTATCAACAAACACATCCCAAACAGAACTCATTTCCTTTCTTCATTCCCAAACCCACTCTGGGCATAGGACGACCAGTGAATGGTAGCTTCCTCTATTCAGTGGCCCACGTTGGAAATCTGGGCTCATCCTCCCTCATCTTCCCTCCAGAACAGAGTCCTGCCACATCTCCCCGTCCATTAGCTCTTGAATCTACTTCCTTCTCTCCACCTGCACATCTACCACACCAGCTTATATCACATCTATCTCTGGCGTGGGGGACAGCTGCGTCTACGAAGTAGTCTTCCTTGTCTACCTTTCAGTGGCATCCAGCATGATGTTCTCATCTCCACACCCTTGTCTAGAATATTCCAGTGCCCCTTTGCCCCTTCTGCCCTGAAGATAAAGTCCAAACTCATTGGCATGCTTCCTAAGCTCCAGCTTTCCCCTTCAGCCCTACCTTTTCTAACTTCCCTTGACCTTCAGAGAGCTTGAGTTAGGCTTCTGCGCCATGACCTTGTATTCTTCCTGCTTACTGCAGAAACCGAAAGTCTCTCCAGGAACCTCCTGCCTGACCCGTCTCCTCATCCTTCACTTCCTCCACAGGCCTTCCCTGCTCTCCCCAGTTTGCAGTCAATGCCTTTCCAAGAACTCTTGTAACATCCTTACTTCCCTTCTCAGTGTTGCTGGGTTGCGGCTTTGTTTCTTGACTGACATTATGTTTGCATGGAGTTGGTCAGGGTCTAGCAAATATGTGCTGAGGAAGAGCACGATTTGTCAACAAGCAACTTCTAGGGAAAATCTTCTCGGGTACCAACTCTAATGGGGGTCTCTGTGGAATACCCGCCCCCTCAGTCCTTGGAAGGAGGCAAGGAATAGATTCACAGACCGCAGCCTTCACTACCTCTCATCCTGAAGAATCTTCAGAACACGACTACCACTGGGGACCACCAACATGATGGTTTTCAAGAGTTTTCTCTTAGGTGCTGCTGTCTAGTAGTCAGCTCTTGAACGAGGGACAGAGTAAATTCAGCCTGACCCTCTAAATCCCTATCTCAGGACTACATCTAAAAGAGGCATTCTCTACTTTATAATGGATGTAACTATCAAAAAAATCCTCTCTCCCTACCTAAAAACCTTCTCTGTAGGTTTTTAATTTAATTAAAAAAACCTTACATATCAGTGAAGCCCCAGACACCAATGGAATAGACATTAGAATTCATGCTCGGACCTATTCAGAAAACTGTTAGTCTATTGAAATGAAGTAAGGTGCCCGAGGGAGGTAATCGAACTGGTTTGTTGGTGGAATTTTTTCTTTTCAAACCCACTCAATACCTGCTATTTAAAATCTTCACAATACCTCTACAAGGCCTGTGTTATTATTCTCCTTAGAGCCAAAAGGAAACAGGCTCAGAGCATTACATAACTTGCCAAGGTCACAGAGATAGAAAGGGGCTGCTAGGGGACCCACACCCATTGCTGTCTGATTCCAACACTGGATTCCTTCCACCCCCGAGAGAGCAAGGCCTGTGAAGAGAAGGAGACCTGGCCTGAGACTCTGGCTCTGCCATCAGCCCTCCATGTATTCACGAACAGGCCTCTTAACCTTTCCAGGTTGGAGTTCAACACACTTAACATGACGAAGGTGACCACAGGTCATTCAACCTGGGAAGCTTTCTGAAAGTGGAGGTTGGATGTAGCAGACAACACGGATGCTCCCCTGCTCAGGTCTCCCTCCTCAGATTTGTTGGTCCACTTTCATGTGTCACCCCTGACCCCCTTCCCCAGTGCCAGCATCCCTGTTCTTCAGCTGCTAACACCCAGAGACGCTGGCTCTTTTGGAGGAGTGCCCGCAGTGTCTGCTGGAGCTCATTTGTCTCTCCATGTGGAGAGCTTTTAACCTGCAAATTCCCTTCCCCTGGGGTGGCCCTTGGCCGGTGGCTGAAAAGTGTGGGAGCGTGAAAGTCCAGCTCCGGGACCTCAGGAGCAGACGGCTCTGACGCACAACTTACCCCCCGGAGCTCTCCCGTGGGACCAGGCTGAAGCAGCGGCCTGGCTGTGATTTCTCCCTCTTCTGTCCTGCTGCCCCTACTCCCCTCAGGGTCTCCCTCAGGAGCTTTTCCGAAATGGATCCCTTCCACCGAATCTGCACCTCAGAGCTGTTTCTGTGGCGCCTGAGCTAAGCCGACCGTGCGGCATTGACAGGGAGGGCCGCTCAGCCCCTGACTGGTTTCCTGAGAAGGACGGGCACGTCTCTCAGATTTTTCTGACAAAGCAGAAGAGATTCTCATCTGTGCAGGATGACATCAGTCTGAGTGCGCTCCGAGGCAGGAAAACATAGGAGATAACCCCTCAAGGAGTTAGAGTCAAACCTCACCAAAGTGATAGCTTGCTTTGAGTGGAGCTGGCTGGCCTCTTCAGCATGAAGATTCCTGGCACCAAAGGGAACTAAAACCATCCACAATGAATTCACACGGGACACCTTATTTATGAAAAGCTCTCGCCCCGCCCAGCAGTCATCCATTCACCCACCGTCACGCTTCTTGCAGGCCTCTTGGCCGCATTTTCGGAATTCTGGAGGTTTGGGCTCGTGATCACACAGGCATCGGTCTTCAGTCGTATTGTCCTCTGAGGAGACACAATGGACGGTCCTCTTCTGAAAGCCACCCCCACAGGAAGCGGTGCACTGAAAGAGAGGGGCATGCAGAGAGTCACAAGTCTTCCCCACGGCACAACGGGATCGCTAACGCCACTGTGCTCAAGCAGGGGAAAGTCTCCATGACCAGGAATTGTCTCGAAGGAGTCAGGGCATAAAGCACTAGTCATCTGGAAATGTGAATTGAGGAGGAGTCTACACTACTGACTGTGGACTGAATTCGGCTTAATTTACTATGGGGTTCCCTGAAGAATGTGGACAAAGGTGGAACAGCAGGAAAAAAATAGAACAAAATTTCGTGTCTAGGTCCTGGTGCCTCAGAAATCCAGCTTCTCTGCACTCATTTTGACTTGGGGCTGGGAATCAGATGTGAGGAAAGAGAAATGAGAGAAGAAAACCATGGAGGGAAGGAGAGAGAACGTGAAATGGGCCCAGCTTGATCTTGTTGTGGCCTCAAGCCACACAGGCAAGAGGGCACCAGAGTGTCGTGAAGCAGCTGCCCATAAGCCGAAGGGAGTTCTCTGGCCTGCAAAAGTGGCCTGTGATTCCTGGGGCTGTGAGAACCTTTGTCTGTACTTAACACATATACTCTTAAAAAAAAAAAAAAGTCTTTTTATTGTGTATATCTGCAGAACATAAAATCCACTTTTTTAACTGTTTTTTAGTATCCAGTGCCTTAAAAGTGCATTCTCACTGTTGTGCAATCATCACCTCTATCCATCTCTAGAACTTTCTCATCTTTCCAAATTGAAACACTGTTTCCATTAAATAAGAACTCCTCCATCTCCCAGCCCCAGTCTTAACCCCTGGCAACCACCATTCTATTTTTTGTATCTATGAATTTGACCTTTGTAGATACCTCATCTAAGTGGGATCATACGATATTTGCTCTTTGGTCCTTGCTGATTTCAATTAGTGTAAAGTCTCCAAGATTCCTGTACATTACAGCAAGTGCCAGAATTTCTTTTAAGGTGGAATGATATTCCATTGTCTGTTTATACCACACTTTGTTTACCCATTCATCGATCGATGATTACTTGGGTTGCTTCCACATTTTGGCTATTGTGGACCCCAGATACTCTAATGATTAACATCTATTTCATGTTTTATTACTTTTAGCCTTTTCTTTCTTATATAATCAAAACCTCCAAGAGGGCAGAAACCAGTAAGAAACAACTACTGAGCTGATCCCGAAGAAATAGACGTGTGCAACAGAGGCCCGTGGGAAGAACAAGGGAAGTTAATCAGCCAGAATCTGGCAGGTCCTGGACCAGGATGCCAGAGATGGGCTTTCCACTTACTTTACATTGTCCTGGATCATTTACTCAACTTCTCACTTTCTTTCTATGTAAAATAATGCTGTTAGATAAATAAATGACTTCCTTTCCTGCTCTCTTCTCCTAAGGGTCTGATGGAACCAGGCTGGGCTGGTTCTGGGTGCTGGAGTGCTCTAGGCCCTCTTGGGCAGAACAGATGAAGATGCAAGAACTAATTCCAAGCCAAGCACAAAAATAAGCTGTCCATGCATTTATTACTCAAAAAAAAATGACTTTTGAGTAAAGAAGATGCATGAATTTATGTTGTAATTTATTGGAGGATTAAGCAGGAACCATGGTGGCTAATTTGGGTTTTGTTAATGGTAGTAATACTGTGAGTTTGGGGATTTAGAGAGAAGCTACACCTCTCTCCACACTCAGTTCCGCTTCTTTTGGAACCAGCAACAATAGGGAATCTTGGTGTAGAACTGAGCATCCCAAAATAAGAATGGGGCTAACGCTGATTAGCTGAATTCCATGCCAGTCTCATTCAGTCCTGGATGCCTATTCAATCAGAGCCCCGGGTTTCTCTTCAGCTTAAACTGGCCTGTTGGGAAATGTTGATTCCGAGGGTTCAGCAGGTGACTAGCAAAGATTCACCTGTGAGAAGCTATAAATCTCTGGTTCACTACCACTCAGCCAACATGGATGGCATGGAGATCTATGAAGTGGAGGAACCACTAGAGGTCTTAAAACTAATGTAAGCATCTTTACTGAATAATTTTCTTGCACTCACTACTAATGCATGGTAGGCCCAGTTCTAAGTGCACAGGAGATATCCTTGAGTTCAGTCATGGTAACAACCATGGAAAGTCAGATTTGTTTGCTACTTCTGCTGGTGTAGAAACGCCCTCCTCTCTCCTGACTTTTCTTTGTCTTGTAGCATTTAATGGGCATGGAGACTCATGTCTTCCCAATCTGAAAATTTTCTTCTACTATTTCTTTCATCACTTCATTTCTAGCCCATCTCTATTCTCCCTTTTTGGAATATTATTTTGATATTGTATCTCCTGGTCTGATCCTCTACTTTTCTTATCTTTCATATTTTCTGTTTGTCCCTGTTCTCCTTTTCTTGAGAGATTTCTCCACATTATTTTCCCAATCCTCTACCTACTTTTTTTACTTTTGCTATTCTAAAAAATTTTAAGTTTTTCTTATATTCTCTGAATACTCTTTTTATATAGCTGTACTAGGAAGCTAGGTCATGGATGTCATCTCTTGTTTCTCTGAAGAGATATAGTTTGTTGGTGGGGGAGAGGAGTTTGATGTTTCTTTCAAGGTCTCTGTTCCTTGGGGTTTCTTTTGTTCTGTTTGTTATTTTGTCTTTGGTGTGATAGAATTTTTTCAATGTCCAGTAATCCTAGGCTATTGACTTACGATGAGGTACCTGTGAGCTGACTGGAAGTTTCATGGGTGGCAGCACTTACTGAAAGGTAGCTTTATATGAAGTGATTGGGAAGAGATCTATGTTGTGTGGGTTTTTTTTTCTCTCGAGGCTAACTCTGTCCCCTGCCTTTGTGGAGCTCTATCGAGGAAAGGAGGACAGTATGTACTGTGTATATTTTCACTTAATCAATGGTGAGAGAAGTTCTTTTGTCCTCACCAATCATGACTGATTCCAAGGTCTATCTTGGTTTACTTCTCCAGCAAGAAGACTTCTATGCTGTGGTCAGGAAAGATCTTAAGAGCCAAATGTCTCTCTTTACAAACTTTCAACCAACTCTCATCCCCCAACCCCCAACCCCCTCCCATGTCCCCCCGCAACAGCTGCCTCAGAGAAAATCTCTGCTATGGACAGTTCTTGGCTTTCTCTACCACGCTAAGTCAACTTTAAGTTTGGCTATCTGCTTCTAGCTTCCAAAATTTTATTGACTCCTAAGATATTGCGTCCTGTTCTCTTGTCTTTGTGGATTTGTGGCACTTTTAATTTTCACATCTTCTATTTAATGCAGTTTGGGGAACAGAGGCAAATGTATATGTTCAACCCATCTGCATGTGTTACTTGCACTCTAACAATTGGCCTTCTTCACTTAATTATAGGAACTGGAGGTCAAGAGCAATCCCAAAGGCTGGCTTGGTAGGTGTTAGCCACCCTTCAAGTCCCCTCATCTTTGACATGCACAACTGATGACTTTCTGACCCATGGCTCTTCCAGGGAAACTTTAACTCACATCCACTTCCAGGAGGCAGTTACCTCTAACTCACTCTAAAGAAATCTTGAATTTCTGTTGTTAGTAAGTTTTACAACTCAGAAATATGAGTCTACCTCATTCTTAAAAGGGATGAACTATAACAAATTAATAGACTGACCAGTTCTATCAGAGGATATTACGTTATTTTTAAGAATTGCTATTACAAACACTATGGCAATGAACATCTTTATCGTCAGCTAAGATTATGTTTGATGGTATATTTGTGGGAAAAACTGTTATAGGTAGAACTGTTGGGTGAATTTATGTATTTTAAGTTTTTCCATGATTTTAATGCTTTCTGCTCTAACTCCAGAAGATGATTATAATTGAAAAAATGTGCTGGAAATTGAAGAACAACAACCATACAAAATCTCATTTTACAACCTGGATGCTACCTAAGTGCCAAAATGAGAAGCGGACTGCATTCTTAGAGCAAAGTGGGCTGTTTTTGACAATTTCATCTTCTCAGTGAGTTCCCTAAGAGCAGGATATGCTTCACACATCATTACTGTAACATTTGCTGGGCTATCATTATCTTTCCTGCCAGAAAGAATATTGGTCAGCTTTCCTTTACAATGAACAACGAGGTACTAGAGCCTCAGGGAATTGACAGACTTATAAATGTCCATCTGTAGTTGTTAATCTTCTGTGGGATTTTGTATTCCCGAAGGGGGTCCAAATTTTTAACATGTTCATGATAGTTTATGTTACATCAATTATCTTCTAAGGATCACATGTGATTTGGTTAGTGATCCTTATATTGTTATCCATGGTTCCAGGATATATTTTTTTTAAGGTTTTATTTATTTATTTGATAGAGAGAGAGGGGGGAGCCTGACATAGGGCTCAATCCTCAGACTCTGGGATCATGACCTGAGCCAAAGGCAGAGGCTTAACCAACTGAGCCCTCCAGGCACTTCCCAGGGTATTTTTGAGGAGCCTAATCTGCAACATGCATTTATTCATTAGGTATTATCTTCTCAGGTTCTGAAATCAATGATGGATGAAGAAATTCAGTTTTAGAGTAACTGAATTTCTAGTGAAAAGGGAAATAAAGTAATTTTCTGAGGGAGATACTGTGAGATGCCCAAATATAAAGTGATTAAATTACATTTACATGAAAAAAATTACAATTGCACGTGACACCAGTGTCTCTTTTGGTCATTCATCAGGAAGCAGCATTAGATGCCAGTAGAAATAGGGAATTCACAGAAGGTACTATGTGCGCTGGCTATCTAATGAAGTAGCTGACATCATTCTTCTTTGCCTCCTGGGCATTTTTTCAAGCTATGAAAATAATAAACAGTGCATTAAAAAAAATATTTTTGCAGGGTAAATGATTCATGTGCAATGTCCCTTTAGCAAGAATGAATCATCTTGTTCTTCCTGGCTTTGAGTGGGTGATATCCAGAGACCAGCACAACCTTGAGTTGGATGTACCAGCAGAAGCCTTTTCCAAGACCACATGCCAGCAAGTGAACTGATCATGGGCATGCAGGAGCCACCACAGCGCTCTGAACAATGCCGATCAATAAGGATATAGCAGCTGCAAAATATCCGAGGACATTATGTGCAGCAAAATACTATGATGGCCTATGTCAGAATAATCAAAATACACAAGAACAAGGCACTTTAAAAATATTAATGGTTGAGGGATTTGTATATCAGATCCTCATGGCTCCCCGTCTTCCAGCTGTTGGCCTTTGATCCGTCCCCACTGAGGTGGTAACCAGCTTCATGAAAGCACAGCCCAACCCACTGAGCTGCACCTCCCATGTCCATGCTGTGTACCTCTCACCTCCCGACTCTGGGCTTTTCTTGTTGAGATGTGGGACATGGTGGGGTCTTCCCATTGCCCACACGTGAATAACCCAGGATGACAGGGGATATTAGTCATCTGAGAGGACACTTTTTACCCACAATCCCCAGAGATAGGAGCCAATAGGGTCATTTCCTCCCTTCCTGTCCCCAGACAAACTACCCTAAGAGGCAGTAGTTCACACAGGTTTTAGAAGACCTTCTTTTAAGAGCAACCAGTTGTCCCTGACCCCAAACAGCAGTCGTTTAAGACAAGAGGTCAGTCTGGTAACGTACCACCTTATATTCAATTCCCCTCCTTTCCTGTCTCCTTCCTCTTTCCTATCACCTCCACTTCCTTGACATGGTATCAGATTTGGCCTTAAGACTGTATTTTCTAGAGAATCCAGGATATGACCCATCAGATTGATGGCAGAAACTGTCTATGGCAGAATTTTCTTCATTTTCAGTGTCACGGATACAGTTATTTACATAACAACTAAACTTTGTGACAACAATAAATCTTTTCCCTATTGGCAGTTTAATTTTTTGTTTGTCTCTCCATCCAACAGGCTGGCTATCTGGCAAGATGATCTGTGGTTTGACAAGATCTGAAACTCACAAAATCAGGCTAAGCCTCAAGCTGCAGTGTGTATCCACTCTTGATTGCTTCAGGACAAGCCCCAGGATCCAAGGTGCTGGGACCCAAAACTGTCTTTCCTTAGGCTTTCTGCCTCTGGGATAATATTGGTATTTGATCTGTTGTCTTCTGACGGTATTTGAACCTTTCTCTTCTGAGTTCATGACATAAACACTGGCCACACATCAGCTAAGGATGACCTTCTAGCAGATTTAGAGGTATTAATGGCAGAAAAGTACCAGAACTAAAATGCACAGAAACCCTCTATAAACCAGTGGAGATGCTGAACATTGACAATGAATATATCTTACCTTTGAAATCAAAACAAAACAATGCTATTTTTTAAAAGACTAAAATAAATAGAAGGGAATGTAATTGACTCTTACCAGGTCCCAGTTCCCAGTGACCCAGTGACAACAAGGGTGGCTGTTGCAGGGGGCAGTGGGTGTGGGCCTTTTCTTCCAGTCACAGAGACCTCCTGGGCAAGTCACTGCTCTCTCCTGAACTCCGCCTCCACAGGACCTGGAACACTGATGTAGAACAGGGACAAGTTTAGGTAAAAAATCACAGAGTGACCTTTTCAGTGATAAGGGAAGACCTTTTTATTATCATTTTTGTTGTCTACAGTGCCAATAAGAATATTAGTGTCTATATTGGAATCTGTGCAGGTTCCTTATAATGACTACATAACAGTGATGAATCAAAAATTAAAGAGAAAGAAGGAAATTAATAAAGGAAATTCTGAGGATCTGAAGAGGAGAAAAAATAATCAGAAGATGCCACATAGTTCAATGTAACATAGAACTGGAGGTCACACAGAAGGAATTCTGGTTAAAAACCTGAATGAGTGGTCCTTCCAGAATGGACATTATGTTATCTGCATTCTGCCTTCTGGAACAGGTATCTAGAAACCAAACTGTAAAATGTAGATGTCTTTATTATGATTAGCTCCAACAGTGCAAACAGCGAGCACACATTTGCAATACAGTGTTGTTCATCTCCTCTTGAAATGGGATTGAGTCCTCCTTTCCCACTACAAAATGTTTTAGAATTAAATGGGTCCATGGCTTTGAATAGGGGCCTGGATAGGTTTGCCCTGGGGTCTGATCCACCAACTGTCATGCTTGCAAAAGTAAATTTGAGATGACAAGCTGGATTCCTAAAGGGAGACAACTCCAAAACGTGTCAGATTTTTGCTCACTAATATAATTACATAAGATCATATTCTCACTTTCCTAAGGCTTCTAGGAGGAAATTACATTATCCACCAAGAAGCTTTGGAAAGTACTTTGAAAAATCTTAATTATGGTATGGTAACAACAACAGCAACCACAAAGCAATTTATGGCTGGCCACATCTTGCCCATTACGTTCAGGCACGACGTGAGCGGTGGTGGTCTAGAAAACGCAATCATCATATGCAATCAATGCCTTCTGCTCAATAAAAGAACTGATCTATTACTTTCACTATAGTCCAACTTCGAGGGTCAACATGTTTTTTCCCATTTATTCTACAGGAGGAGAGAAGAGAAGGGATCCCCCATTTCAGATGGGGGAGATGGGGAGGGTTGGGGACCAAACCTTCCATGTGCTCTGGAAAGGAAGGTGGTAAACCACAAGTGTAGGATGCAGAGTTAGCATCAAAGCTTACAGAAGAATGTCCCCCCTCCCTAAAGACACTTCCTGTCTACATGCCAAGCAGCCATGTTGCCTCCTGAGGCTCTGGGTCAATACCTGTGATTTCTGGGACAGCATCCACCACTGTCCTTTCTTTCTCCTTACCGGCTCATTTCTAGAATCTGTGTAGCTTCCTCACAACCTGCACATGTGCATATACCTACATGTGTGCATATATTCAGAGCCATCTGGCCATGTCATGTCCCAAGAAAGGAGGTGAAGAAAGTATACGCCGGGGCTTCTCCAAGTGTGGTCTCTGGACCAGCAACTGTAGCATCTTCTGGGTACTTGCTAGAAATGCAGAATTGAGGCCCCACCCTGGACCTCCAAATTGGACACTCCGGGGGTGGGGTCCAGCCATCTGTGTGTTGACAAACCCTCCGGGTGATTCTGAAGTGTGCTAAAGTGTGAGAAGCTCTCCTGCAGAGACATCCCCATAGCAGAAAGGCTTCTTCCGTGCTGGTTGTCTGGGACATCTGACATGTCCAAGGGGGCCCACAGTATTCTCAGGATGGTAGACTGTGAGTGCGTACAGACAAAGCAGCCTCATGGGTAGTCCAGACCTTCAAAAGCTCCAGAGAAACACTCAAAATGATTTTTGCATTTTCCATCTCCCTCAGAGGGAAGTCTTTCAATTGTGTGGCAGGCTTGAATGAGAGTACTAATTCAGAAAGGAGGGTGGCGGAAGCCCTTGAGGGAACAGCTCCTGACTGGGGCTCCCAGGATACATCTTCTTCATAATCAGAGGGCAGATCTGATTTCTCTTTAAAAACCTGCAGATGCACTTCTCTCACAAGGCCCCTCTGCAAATCCCTGGATTCTGAAAGCTGTCACCAGGTTCATCATATGTGGAGAGCTTAGAGGTCCACAGCATGAGAGGAGCAGGCATTTTATGTGCTCTAGAACTAAGCCGGTAAGGAGGAGAAAGAAGGGACAGTGGTAGCTGCTGCCCCGGAAATCACAGGTATTGGCCCAGAGCCTCAGGAATCAACATGGTTGCTTGATATGTAGACTGGAAGTGACTTTGGGATGGGGGGACATTATTCTGTAAGCTTTAGCACTAACTCTGTGTCTCACACTTGTGGTTCACCACTTTCCTTTCCAGAACCCGTGGAAGGTGTGGTCTCCAACCCCCCTCCCCGCCCCCCATTTCCGGCAAATAGTCACTGATTCACTCCTTCTCCTCAGTTCACTCTTTGTTCAATGTTGACTGGGTGGATTTCTGTGGTAGAAAGAACACAGGCACTGGAATCTGCCTTGTACTGAAACTAACAGCCCACCATTTATTTTCTAGTTGTGTGAACTCATGTAAGTTTCTTAATCTCTGAGTCTCAATTTCTTCACCTATACCATGGAAGTAATAAAGCCTACCATTTAGGTCACTGTGAGTGTCACACCACGTATCACGGGCAAAACGCCTAGCCCATAGACATACTCCAAATATGCTGGGTTCCTTTTCTCTCTTCTTCTTACTGTGCACAGATAAGGTTGGGAGCTGCCTGGAGCTGTCGCGGTATTTGTCTACTGGCAAACGACATCATCATACTTCACAGAAGAGCAGTCACTTCACTTTTGTGTGCTGAAGTAGGACAAAGACCCAGAGGAACCTGGGCCCTCACAAAGCAGAGGGCACACAGGCACAAACACACTTCCTTTTATTTGTGTGAACAGCAATCTGGGCACTGAATTAAGAGGTGGAACTCTAAAATACACTGTGTGTGGGAAGGAGCTGGCCATGACCCCCAGCTCAACCGCAGAGGCCTAGCAGAGGCATGGGAGGCTCTGCCCTCAGGGGCTCTCATCAGAGTGGTCTGTGAGCATCTCCCTGACACGGACCCCAGTTCTGCCCAGTATATCCACTGGGAGACTGGGTTGTGCTAAAATGCTGAATTGTCATAGCTGAAGCCACACAATGTAGTCTTCAAGTTCCTATTCAGCCTCCTGTGTGGACAGTGCGGGGCCACTGACTGGAGGCTGGTCATTGTCACAAGGCACATGCGGCCTCCCCTGACTTCTAGACTCGCAAAGTAATGCAGAGACTGATGCTGGCCGGGGCTGGGGATGACGTAAGTGGAGGCCGTACCTGGTTCCAGGGCTCCACCTGCCACTCTTTGCAGGGCTCCACGTTGCAGCTCATGCTCAGTGGGGGACGAATGCCGGCCAGGAACCGGCAGTGAAATGGCCTCAGGCTGCGGTGGTCCAGGCTGTCCACACACTGAATCTCCCGGATCTGGAAGCCCCCGCTGCAGTTTCTGGAGCACTGCACGGAGGAGACAAGGGGGTTACACGAGTCCCTGGTGTCAGGCTTCCATTCCCCTGAATTCCAGGGGGCTTCTGCAGAGAACCATGAAGTTCCAGGCTTCCAGGCATGAAGAAGGGGCAAGTCTAGCTCAAGTGACCTGCTTCTCTCACAGGCCCTGGAAAGGAAGTCACCCAAGCAGCTCCCAAACATGGGGCCACCCATCTCAGAAAATACAGGCAGGGACTTATAGGAACTGAATGGCAAGTCCTGTTCTGTCACTCGCTTGTCATGAGGCGTTGGGCAAGTCTCAGAAACATTCTGAGCCTCAGGCGCCATACTTGGAAACCGGGATGTAACTGTGTCTCCCAGGGCTGTGGTGAAGATCACGGACCCTGGGGTCGGGTGTCTACTGGCGCAGCGTCAGCCTCAGTGGGTGGCCCGACTCTCTGGTGTGGAGTCATCCTGTGAATGGGGCTGCTCACAAGGGGACGACTCTGCCAAGCCATGCCCACCTCTCCCTCAGAATCCTGCCAAAAACCTGTTTGCTCCATGACTCTGAAGGCAGGATGGGTCACCCTTGGTCATGTGAAGGGCCTGAATGAGGGAAATGACTGGAGTAACTGCCCAGTGGTTTGGCTCACAAGAGTGAGCTTGTCTCTACCGCCATCCTTCCTCCCACAGCCGACACCCCCTGCCTTCTTCACTGAGCATTTGTTCGGCACAGATTCATGGAAAGCCATCATGAGGCCCTCCTCACTGCATAGGTGTCGGCATCAGCCACCTTGCATGGCAGCCCCCATGGCCTGCTGTGTCTCAGGAAAGAGCACGGTTCACCAGCACGCTGCTGACTCTTTAATGTCATGGTAACACTGGCGCACTAGGGTCCCATCCCCTAAACCACAGCTGACACGGCCTCTTCAGAAGCAGTCCTACTCCCTGACCTCTTGGATTCTGGAAGCTACTCCATCCTCCACCTGCGTTATACTTGATCAGAACTCAAGCTTCCAAGACATGGTCTCGGGTGTCTTCAGAATATTAGTGTCTACTGATCCCTTCCATTCATCTTGCCCCCGTCTTCTGGTCTCTCCTAGTCCTGTCCTTGCCTGGCCTGTCTTGTCACCCACACACTCAGTTGGGGACCCGAGGTAGGAGGGATGGAAACAGACCCCTGTGCTCCTCAGCGCTTTCCCCCAGACTCTCTGTGGGTTAAGAGTACCTCCCTGGGGGCACCTGGATGGCTCAGTGGGTTAAGCCTCTGCCTTCAGCTCAGGTCATGATCTCAAAGTCCTGGGATCAAGCCCCATATCGGGCTCTCTGCCCAGCAGGGAGCCTGCTTCCTCCTCGCTCTCTGCCTGCCTCTCTGCCTACTTGTGATCTCTCTCTCTCTCTCTGTCAAATAAATAAATAAAATATTTATTAAAAAAAAAAAAAGAGTACCTCCCTGTTGTCCTTATGTCCCGAATGTTCCTCCCTCTACCCTTCACATTATCTGCTACCGCTCTTCCTTTTAGGCCTCAGTTGAAATGTCCTCTCCTCAAAGAGGCCTTCCTGGAAAGCCTTTATCCAAAGGAGACTCTCCCTCTTCTTATGTCTCTCAGCTCCTTATCTGTTTCTATCACAAGAACTTGAAATGTGGAACCATTTTTACTCACTCTGTGTGTCCTTTTACTTACACTCTCACAGCCATGAAATTGGAACCCTATCTGCTCTGGTTACCACTGCATCCCCAGCACCCGGCATGCGGCCAGGCATCGCACGGATGCTCCACACAGGCTTGCTGAACACATGCACAGATTTGGAGAAATGGGTAACCCGGGAGTTTCTGGGAGGCTGAAGTGACCTGTGGTTGCTGTGGAGATGAAAAGTGTCTTTAGCCTTCCCATCCCCCCAGCTATGATCTCATTAGCAGTCTTGGTTGAGAGAATGTACCAGCAAGAAAGTGTGTCTGTTGCTCTAGGTACATTTGGCCCCTCTCTACATGGTGAATAATTATGCTCTTTCTGGCTGTGGTGGAATAACCCTAATTGCAGGGTTTGGGATGGTGAAAGAAAATTCCTCAAAACTTTCAGTACGGTTTTCCCTTCCGCCACCTGCACATTGTACCAAGTCATCCGACTTCAACCTTGGGCTGTCACATAGAAAGATGCTGGCCCATGTGACAAGGGACAGACTGATGCTCTAATGCTTCCATAAACTGAATGTTTAGCTTCTTAGAAATAATCAACATATGCCAAATAATAACCACCCCCCCCACACAAATAAAATAAAATAAAATAATAAAATAAAAACCGTATTTTCTTGGTGCCTGGGTGGCTCAGACAGTTAAACATCTGCCTTCAGCTCAGGTCATGATCCCAGGGTCCTGGGATCGAGTCTCCTGGGATCAAGTCTCCTGCTGAGGAAAAAGTAACTGCCAGTTTGAAATCAGCCACAGAACAAATGAGGAGACATGCTAATAATTTCCACACAAAGCAGCCCTTTGTTTGACAAAACAGATTTCTGGGAAATAACACATAGTAAAGCAACAGGGATCTTTATTAGGACAAGGGAATTTTATAAGAGTTAAGTATGAAATGGGATTTTATTTTCCTTTTTTTCATTTGCTGTTGCAATCTGTTATTCCAAAATTTAATTTTCAAATTAGCATTTCCCTTTTGTTATTCACAGTCAATGGGAAATGAACTTTATTAATATGCTGAAGTAAATAACAAGGGAAGACCCTCACTAAATCTATGACTTTCATTCCATTTTCAAAACAACATCTAGTTCAGTTAGCAATAGAGAAGGGGCAGGATATTAAATCACTCCATTCCTAATGCTGTTTTGCCTTGTATGCTGAATGCCAATTATTATGTTCATTTTCTTCTTGCCCTAGAGGAGGGTCATTTGGATTTATGGTTTCCTAACCTGGCGCCTGTGGACCAGACTGAGCACAAGAGTCAGACCAATGAAAACAAAACCTGGCCAGTGCCCTCCTGGGATCAAATGGTCCCATTTTCCGCTTAGCACCTCAGCTCAACAGTGCGATCTGCAGACCAGATCAAGTTAGCATGAAAAATACCCTTAGCTTATAGGGGCCACTGGCAGAGACAGAATGAAATCACGATTCTCCCTTATGTTGTTGTTGTTTTTTAATTTTTTATGCCTTTTCAGCGTAACAGTACTCATTGTTTTTGCACCACACCCAGCGCTCCATGCAATCCGTGCCCTCTCTAATACCCACCACCTGGTACCCCGACCTCCCAGCCCCCGCCCCTTCAAAACCCTCAGACTGTTTTTTAGAGTCCATAGTCTCTCATGGTTCACCTCCCCTTCCAATTTCCCCCAACTCTCTTCTCCTCTCTAACTCCCCATGTCCTCCATGCTATTTGTTATGCTCCACAAATAAGTGAAGCCATATGCTAATTGACTCTCTCTGCTTGACTTATTTCACTCAGCATAATCTCTTCCAGTCCCATCCATGTTGCTACAAAAGTTGGATATTCATCCTTTCTGATGGAGGCATAATACTCCATAGTGCATATGGACCACATCTTCCTTATCCATTTGTCCGTTGAAGGGTATCTTGGTTCTTTCCACAGTTTGGCGACCGTGGCCATTGCTGCTATAAGCATTGGGGTACAGATGGCCCTTCTTTTCGCTACATCTGTATCTGTATCTTTGGGGTAAATACCCAGTAGTGCAATGGCAGGGTCATAGGGAAGCTCTATTTTTAATTTCTTGAGGAATCTCCACACTGTTTCCCAAAGTGGCTGCACCAACTTGCACTCCCACCAACAGTGTAAGAGGGTTCCCCTTTCTCCACATCCTCTCCAACACATGTTGTTTCCTGTCTTGCTAATTTTGGCCATTCTAACTGGAGTAAGGTGATATCTCAATGTGGTTTCAATTTGAATCTCCCTGATGACTAGTGTTGTTTTTGATGTGTGAAGTCATCACGATACTCGTTTCGTGCTGGACTCACACAGATTGCTCAGTCAGGTACAGTGAGATGCTCGAGCACAGGGTTGGGAGATTTCATTCAGGTGTGACCCTGACAGCAAGGGGCTACCTTAGTGTGGGTTAACCACTTCTTGTCTCTCAGCCTCTGTTTCTCCACTGGTGTGGAAAGGAGGATAGACGAGACGATTAGACTATCCCAACATTCTGGAGTGGTGTGAAGTATGGGGTCACTGCATTTGTATTCTGTTCTGATTTCAGAATACTTACTTGCTTTCCAGGTTGAACTTGGAAATACTAAATACTAAATACTAAATTGGGATACAAAAAAAATTCATTCCTGTTCCTTTCCTTATGCTGAACAGTTTCCTAAGACGCTTAAGATTAAATAGTTCATTCCAAAAATTCGAAGTTGAACAGTTGAACAAAATTCACCCTTCCTTCCATCTCTCTCCCATGCCACCCCCACGTCCCTTCCAGTTATTAGACATTTCTATGTTCCAGGCTCTATATTCCAATCCAATAGGAGGCGAGAGTTACATAAATGAGAAGGAGGACTAAAGGCTATATTTAATATAAATATCACATCATGAGTTGCTCATGATCTACTGAGGGCACAATGGAGGAGGTGGGCAGTTTCACCTGAAGAGGTCAGGAAAGGTCTAAATAAAGGAGCTGAAGTTTGAGCTGAAGCATATAGGATAAGTAGGCGCTCACTCAGCTGGCAAAAGAGGGTGGGGGACAATCAAGATGGAGAGAATGGCATGTAAGGAGGCAGAGTGCTATGAAACAAGGCTCGCTTGGGATCGGGAAGCTGATCAGAATGCTAGGGCAAAGAGGCGGGGTGGAGAGAGATGGGCACTGCCATCATGGAGAGCCCCATAGTGGTCTTGGGTGGTCTTAGGCTCGTGCTTCCTGTGCTCCTAAATGTTTTTAACTCATTCTCATTCCTCTATTTTTTAGGGATCCCTTAATCTAAAACCTTTGGCGATGCTAAGAGAAGGTAATTACGGTTCAGACATTTAACAAATTATATCAAGAATAAAATAAAAGCAGCAATTTTTAGCATATAATGATCTTCCTGCTACTCAGTTTTTGCTTTCTGGGGACAGAGAATCCCTTGTAACATGCAAGTCTAAGTTTTGACTTTTGCACATTGGACTGTAATATACATTCCTGTGAACATGATATATATCAAAGTTGGGGATGGTCTGTATTTAGCAAGAAAGAAGCTCTTTCCCTACTAATTTAGTTCTAAAAATTCAGATCTAAAAAAATGTAGCAATGCCATTGACAATCTGTATACTCTAATAAACACAAAGGCAAGAAGAATGAGACAGGAATACTAGCGATATATACAAATACATTAGCAAATATTTGAAACCCATGGCCATGGGGCACCTGGGCGGCTCAGTGGGTTAAAGCTGCTGCCTTCAGCTCAGGCCATGATCCCAGGGTCCTGGGATCAAGCCCCGCATTGGGCTCTCTGCTCAGCAGGGAGTCTGCTTCCTCCTCTCTCTCTGCCTGCTTCTCTGCTTACTTGTGATCTCTGTCTGTCAAATAAATAAATAAAATCTTTAAAAAAAGAAATGAAACCCACGGCCATAAGGAAAGCCTGCCACCTTCTCTCATTTCCCAGCAAAAGTCAAAGGCTGCAAAAATAAAATGGCAACACTGCCGAGGAGGGAAAACAGAATATTCCAAGAAAAAATGTAAAAAGGTTTCTGATTCATTTCAGAAATAATCAAGTCTATTAAAACTTAACTATGAAAAGGGAAGTGCTTGTTCTCAGAAAGCAAAGAAAGGGCCTGACAAACCACCAGTTTACAAAACTTCAGAAGGGGTAGGCATCAAGATGTTCCACCAGGCGGTGAGTGGGGCTGTGGGTGATGAAACGCTTTGGAGTCAAATCCAATGGAAGCTTTTCAAACCCATTTTGTCACTTCCTAAATTTCCTGCATGATGACACTCCCTCTTGTTTCCTCCTACAAATTTTAATGCCCTGAAATTGGCATGCGTCTTACAACTGATGTACATATTTATTGTGCAGTGTTCCCCTTCTTTCTGAAAAGCTGTCATTGAATAGATGACGTGTCCCCCTGTTGATGGTTTCTTAAAACCAGGAGTGTTTGGTAACAGCTGTGTGAGCAAGCGTTAGTGATTTAAACACCCCGAGCTTTCAGTTTCCTCAGTGGGAATTATAAAGAAAGTCCTGTGCTGGATGAAAATGGACTTGATTATCTAAAGCAGCTCTTGTGTAATGCTGGGCACATGACAGTATCCAGAGAGTGCTGGGGCCCAGGCTGGGTCAAGTTCTCCAAAGTTCACACACACTTTGAGCACCTTGTCTGCTTTGTCCAGGGGAGTGGACACCTGCTCCAGCCAGTCCTTCTGTTGACAGAACCTTCTCTGCTGTCACCTGCCTACAAGCTTTCTGGCCCAAGTCCAAGAAGCCAGAGGTTAGGAAGCACCTAAGCCAGAGGTTAGGAAGCACCTAAAGAGCTCCAGCAACTTTCATCTGGAGCTCAAAGTTGGCCCAGGATTTCCCCTGAATAGTCTTCAGCCATTTACAAAGTAGTTTCACGAACACTCTCTTTTCTGACCTTTGTAACAACTCTATGAGGTAAGTGGAGGCAATAGCATCCACTTTATTTCTCAGAGGTGAGAGAAGCACAGTTTCTAAGGTGAATGCACCAGGGTCACATGCTGGTCATGACAGAGCAGGACTGCCAACCCACACTGGTCTCGTCCATTGCCCAGCACAACTTTCAGGATGCAATTCTGCAGAATGGTCTTTCCAAGCATGCCTCTGGGAGAACCCCGAGAACTATGACTTGAACTTTGCTTCAGACAGACTGATGCATGAAGGGGAAGCAAGCCATGCTGAAAGTCTGCTTCTAGACACATAAAGGCAGAGGGCTGAACATAGACTCCTACTCTACTCTCACACCCAGGGAGAGCCCGTCCCCAGAAGCTGTACTGGGCTTCATCAGGGAGCCGCACGGTGCTGGAGACAGAAGTCAGTAAAACCACCACAACTCACAAAGCCATCACAAAGCAAGGGGGGACTGTTGGTGAGTGACCCCAAGGCATCAGGGGCACAGTTCTGTGAGAATTCAGTGTCCGTGGATGGGAGGGTGGTGGAGATTTGGGGGATAATGCCAAAGATTCAAGGTAAAATTGGAATTCTTCCCTCTGAGAAAGCATCCGTGTAAAGGCAAACCATCAACAGGGCAGAATCTAAATGATCTGGACATTTAAAGGCAAAAAATGTACCTACGCTCCTACTCTAGGTTTTGGAGGTTTGCTTCTGAAAGAGTTTCAAAGTCCTAATAGAACAGTGAAATGAAGAAGCCCTTGAGTCTTTCCTGGTACATGATTTAGAATTCAGACCTCCATATGAACTGGTTAATAATGTGGTAGTTAAGAAGGAATTATACTTACTCCTCAAAATTTAAGATGAAATCTAAGCCAAATGCCCAGGAAAAATGGAAGTCAGGTGTGTAAGACTCATAATAACAGAAACAAAGAAGTCAGGGCAATAGGCTGTCAGTAGTTAAGCCACGTCTTTGACAAGATTTATCTAGTATCCTGAGATATCTCTCTCTAGTATCTCTTGAGTGGGAGGAATGGGGTAACTTGGAGGACCAATCCCGCATGTGGTAGCTATCAGGTTCTGGCAGGCTTGGTGATAATGAGAGAGCTCCCAGGAAAACACCAGAACCAACAGCACTGCAGGGGGTGTACATAGCCCCAGAACCCTCCCGGCCATGACGGGGCACACCCAGGGACAGACAAGGGAGGTATGCGCTGGCAGAGCAGGGCTTTCCTCGGGAGGTCTGAGCCCAGAGAAGGGCTTCTGGATCTCTCATTCAGGGTTTTTCACAAGCTAGAATTCCTGGTACTTTTCACTGGAGTGCCTTTTTGAAAGTGAGAGCGATTTCGCACATCTGTCCTTTCTTCAAGCCATGCAATTTCCGAGGAAAGGGCTGTTCCCAGTAACAGCAAACTGGGGCGTTAGGACTGCTCAACATTTGGCGGGGTCAGGGATACAAAATGTCTCTTGGGATTTTGCTGGATGTGGAAGAGAAACTTCAGCAAAGCATTTGGTCTTCGTTGGATCTTTTTTTTTTTTAATATTTTATTTATTTATCTGACAGACAGAGATCACAAGTAGGCAGAGCGGCAGGCAGAGAGAGAGAGGAGGAAGCAGGCTCCCTGCTGAGCAGAGAGCCCAATGCGGGGCTCGATCCCAGGACCCTGAGATCATGACCTGAGCCGAAGGCAGCGGCCTAACCCACTGAGCCACCCAGGCGCCCCTCTTCGTTGGATCTTGAGTTTGTTAGGAGTTGGAAGATAAAGAAGAAAGAACCAGCACGGTACGCCTTCTTGAAAGGAAAATGACATGAAAGCAGAAGAAAGGGAGGGCGGCAGGTATCAAAGGGATGGGTGGTAATCTTTGAAGGAGTAACCCTACTCTCCCTTTCTTCTCCAGAATCGGAGCCTCACTTTGCAAGAAGGGGTCTAAAGGAGATAAATGATGCTGCAAACTCCAGTCTTCCAGGTACGTCCTCCAGAACCAGAGATGTCCTGCGAGACACCTGGTGGTCCTGCTTGTCTGGGAACAGGAGCTCAATACTGGATGATGGCGCTAACATTTACAAGGCTCACCAGCCTCTCCAGACTTCTGGGTAGCTCTTTCTTTCCCCTTCTGTGTCTCAGCTGTGTGGAGAAACTGGCTCCCCAGAGAGAAGATGGGGCCCATAGGACATGCTAGCATGGGGCGTGCTTGGCAAACAGAAGGTACGCGCCCAGCTCACACCTCTTCCCCTCCTCCTGCCGATCCGCTGTCAGCCCCACCACTGACAGGTGTCTCAGAGACCGGGCATATCCTCCTGCGTCTGGCTCAGCCCCAGCCCGGGCTGGGCCTGGTTAGTGCCCCAAAGCACCAAGGCCAAAGAATCCCAAAGCCTGATGGTCTTTCACAAGGGACCATACAGACAGCACAGCAAAATGAGTAACCAGAGTCAGATCAGCAGAGACAGTAAAACCACTCTTCAAAAAGATCTGTACGGGAAATACACTTATGAAAGACCAATTTTTCCTTTAGGTCTCAGCTTTCTTCTCCTTTGAGGTCTGACAATGAAAGAGCACACTTGCTTTGTGAGCTGCTGCTGAGTCGTGACGTCATGATACATGGGATGCTGTCTAATTCTCATTAGAAGGCTACATGTGAGTCCTTGAGAAACAATGTGGCATACTGGACAAGCAATCCATGGCACTAATTTAAGGTTTTATTCTAGTTTATCTGGGAAGGCAAAAGACAGGCAGGTGAAAACATGTGGGTTACTCAGAACTCTGTGCGTGTTCAAAGACTGTTGTGCAACTTCAAGGGGGCCTGTGGGGATGCCCAGGATTTACTCCTCCAAGTCCTATCAGAGAAAAGGGCAGAAGGGAGGAGACATGCACCTAGGCTGTCCCTTCCAGAACACCGCGGGGCCGGTCACTCACCTTACTCCAGTTCCCCACTCTCCAGCTGGCACAGGGACGGAGGTGGCACCTCTTAGCGGGGTCGGGCTTCTGGACAGCGGCACAGTCAGAGTCCCTCCCGGTGCTGCATTCCACGCTTCGCCAGTAGGCTCCCAGCCCACAGGTGGTGGAGCACTGCGGCGGGGAGGGGGACAGAGAGGACAGAGGCTGAGGGTTTCTTTCTCAGACATGCCCCACCACATCCTACAGTCACGAGTTCTGTCTTGGAGGCTCACCTAGGTGCAGAACTTTTGACAAAAATACCAGTGCTGGGGGCCCGCCCTAGACAAATTAATGTGAAACACCCTGGGTAGGGTCTAGGCATCAGTGCAAAAAGAAATGCCCCGGCGTGGGGGGTGCTGGGTGGCCCAGTCCGTTAAATGTCTTCCTTCCACTCAGGTCATGATCCCAGCACCCTGGGATCGAGTCCCCCATTGGGCTCCCTGCTTGTTGGGGAGCTTGCTTCTCCCTCAGCCTGCCACTCCCCCTGCTTGTGCTCGCTCTCTTTCTCTATCAAATAAATAAGTAAAATCCTAAAAAATAAAAAAGAAGAAAGAAAAGAAATGCCCCAGGTGATTCTAATAAAACAGGCTGGATGAGAATCCCTGATCAACACAGGAGAAGAAAAGCTAATTGGAGGGGGAATTTGCTTCTCTTTAAAAATCATCCCGGCGGGACTGTCTAGGGGCTGCGGGCGGACGGCCCCTCACATATCACCCCAAGGATGTCCGTTCACAGAGGGTGTCCGATCTACTCAGCAGCCTGGTCGAACACCTCGGTGACCTTTTGTCACTTCCTCCTCTCCACAACAAATCCGTGGGTAGACGAGTATTGTCATGGTGCCCAAAAAGCCCCATGAAGCTCGAAGAGCTGGTTTGACCGAGGAGTGAGCCTAGGGCTCCCGCCTCCAAACTGCTGTACACGGTCTGTGAGAGCAGTTCCTCTCGGATGTCAGCGTCCTCGTGCCTCACCTGGGCTCCTTGCTGAAGGTAGGCGCTGAGTCAGCAGGGCTGGGTGGAGCTGGAGATTCTGCGTCTCCAACCAGCTCCCAGGTGCTGCTGACGCCTCCGGTCCTCAGATCGGGCTTGGGGGTCACAAAGATGTTACAGCCCGGTGCTTTTCACCACTTGCCCTCTGGTAATGTATGACAGCCTTTTCCTCACATGATGTTGTTATTTATTCGTAATTCTTGAATACCTTAAGTTTAGCCTGGGGTCACCTTGAAAGCGACACCCCCCTCCATTTCCTTTATGCTGTGTGCTTATTCTTCTGTACACCTGATTTTTCTTGCGTCCCTTCTCCCCTGTCCACTCTCAGAACAGGGGTGCTCTCTGTACACATGGAAAACACAGCTCTGGGCTTATTTTTAAAAAAGTGTAGAAGTTCCATTTAGGACATCTTTGAAAGCTCCTTTTGATGAGCTGTAAATAAAATCCAGCCTCACTTTTCTCTTGCTGCTATTTCATCCTCCATATAATCTCGTGTGTCGCATTGGGCAGACTCGCTTGTTGGACGTATGCGTGACACGACACAGGCTCTGGGGAGACGACTCTACCACAGAATCTCAGAGAGGGAAGAGGAGAACACAGCCTAGGGCATCGTTTTTCCAACCGGCTCGTTTAAGGATGTAAGGTCTCCTCCAGCCTTAAGTTCTTTAGGATTTGGTACACACCTAAGTCCCTAACATCTTTGTAGTGCTGCATCACGCAGGTGTGTGATAGAGTCTGGACCACTGACATCGGATGATGGCCCTGGTGGCCCACACGGGACACGCCATGCTCTCTCTCTGCAGTGGGACTTGGCAGCTCTTCTCATCAAACAGTGGGATATAACCCCCCAGCTCTTGAATCAAGGAAACTCTTGTGACTTTCTTTGGCCAATAAAACCCACCATATGACATACCAGTTCTCAAGAGGACATGCTAATTTCAGTTCTCTGTCTTGGACCTGTCTCTGCCATAGAATAAAACCAGGCTACCCTCCTGGAGGATGAGAGCTCATGTGAAATAGAACTGGGTGACCCTGCTGAGGCCACCTGAGACCAGCCCTCCCACAGTCCACCCTCGGGTGAAGCTGGGATCCCTGAGCTCAGGCCCGATCATCAGAACCTCCCAGCTGACCCACAGACTCATGAACACAACTCTGGGGTTTTGTGGTGGTTTGTCACCTGGCATTATTGTAGTAATAGGCACTGATACAGCTACATAACAGGTACCTTTCCTGCAACTTCTCTCGCCTTCTGAGACTTGGGATACAACGAGAGCTCTGCAGTTAGCCAGTCGTGTGATCTGCTGCAGTTTCCTAACCCCTGAGCCTGTAAAACTGGTGATACATTAGGACCACAGACATTCACGCCCATGGTCAGGACCCTACAAATGTTACCTATTCAACACAACACAGCTGCGAGGTCAAAATTGTAAGTCCACTTTCTGGATATCTGGGGCCCAGAGATAGAAGCCACATTCAAGGCCACGTCACTGTTGTTAATTTCATATATGACAGAGAGAAAAATACACTTGTCCAAACCCAGGAAAGGGCCTAGTGAGACGGAATTCCCAGGGTAGTGAAAATGTGGTAAATCTCAAGGGATGTCTAGGATTCTTTGAACCATAATTGTGTGGCAAACAAATGCGTGTTGTCTCTGGAGCTCTGACATTAGTCCTGCCCGTTTCTGATCCCAGGAGCAGACACTGAATTCCTTTTTGACAGTTTCTACGGAGGCAGCCAACAACAGTGCAAAGCGAAAGCTGATGTGGGGAAAATCATGGAACACAATAAAAGGGAGATGGGGCTCCATCAACGGTCACTTGTATTAGTTTCAAACTGGGAGTGGGGGATAAGACAAGAAAGGCGGGCCGTGAGGAGGCAAGGGACTTCACTTTGTCTGGAAACCTCCCTCCTGGTTACAGCCAGTGGCCGTGTGGCCACCGATGTCCTAGGTCAAGGAGCAGGTTTCGGGATGTTCAGAGCTGCACCTAACAAGGAGGGCTGCATTAGAATCACGTGAAAACTGCCATGGTTCTGGAAAATCGTTGTGTTGCATCGGTTTACACAACTGCTGCACCGCTGACGAGTAACTGCCTGGCCCGGGGGCTCTGACCGGACGACGGGGTGATTCAGTGGGACGTGATTTTCTGACCACGGAAGTGCCACACCACGCACACTGCCGACTGGCTGGGTTTTCTGCTCTGAGAACAGATTCCAGAGCAAACACTGGCTGGGGGCTCCCTACGTGCCCCATGTGCTCCCAGCTACCTTACACAGAGTTAGTCCTCTTCCCTGCTAACGGTCTTTGAGTTGGGCATTGTCACTGTCCTCGTTACACAGATGGGGAACCTGAGCATGTGGGGACATGGACAGTGAGTGGCCATGCCCGGATTCCAGCCCAGAAAGTCTGGTTTCAAGCTATATGCCTGTTGACAGTGTTAACTGGGCTTTTATAACCATGCTTTAATTTTTATTGTCACCATCTGAGGAACGTGTTGTGTAGAGTGGGGAGCGTGAACAGCCCTTTCACACAGGGCAGAAAGTGGGGGGACACGGTGAGAGCAATTTCGGATCAAATGATAAGGAGCTTTAGAAATTACTGCCAATCTTAAGGATCAGGAGTGCGTTTTTGGAAGAAGCAGCTCGAAGTTTGGTCCTGAAGAAAGCGGGGAGGGATTTGCAAGGGTAGAGGACGAGGGCAAGGAAATTCGAGGCAGACGGAAAAACAGAAACAGACTGAGCGGGAGGGAGGCTTAGGGGGGACCTGAGCAGTTTTGATCTGCTGCAGCTGAAGATGGGGAGGCAGCGTGGGGTCAGTGAGGCTCAGAATGCTGGATTATGTAATGCGGTAGAGACTGCTGGACTGTTGGAGTTGATTTATCAGAAGAACAAGGAGACAGGAGAGATCTGTGAGCAGGAGTTTGGAATGATTGGCAAATTCCTGCAGAAGACTGACTCGGCAGGCTTCCGTCTCTTGTGATGATGTGTGGGAAGCACTGCCGAGGGGAGAGACCGGCGGCGCGCAGACCAGCAAGGGGCCGGGAACAGTAACTGACGTTTGGGGCACTACTGGCATTCTGGACGGGACATTCCTTCCTTATAAGAGACCTCCCTGAATGTCACAGGGTTTTACCATCTTTGGGTTTCAGATAGTCACTGTGGGTAGTGGCTCCCTCCAGCCATCACTGCAACAAACAGAAGCATCTCATCTTCTCCAAGTGCCTCCTGCCATTAGATTAGAAACATCTGGCCCTGGAACTAACAGGAAATAAAGAGGAGATGACAGAGATGAGGAAGTGACACTGATTTGGAAAACTATCTGGGTTTTTACAGGGGTTGGGGAAGACTGATCTCAATGGGGTAATTGAGAGGCCATCCTAAAGAAATAGCTTCAGAAATGGACGGAATAGGGACACCTGGGTGGCTCAGTGGGTTAAGCCTCTGCCTTCTGCTCACGTCATGGTCCCAGGGTCCTAGCATCGAGTCTCACATCAGGCTTGTTGCTCAGCAGAGAGCCTGCTTCTCCCTCTGCCTGCCACTCCCTCTGTGTGTGCGCTCTAACAAATAAATAAAATCTTAAAAAAAAAAAAAAAAGAAGAAGTGGACAGAATAAAAAAGCCACAGGGAAAACCAAAGTTTTCATCCTGAGTCCTCATCCTCTCCAACAATTCTGTGTTAAAATATTTTGTCGGGCCGCCTGCGTGGCTCAGTTGTTAAGCATCTGCCTTCAGTTAGGTCATGATCCCAGGGTCCTAGGATCGAGCCCCGCATAGGGTTCTCTGGTCGGCGGGAAGCCTGCTTCTCCCTCTCCCACTCCCCCTGCTTGTCTTCACTCTCTTGCTATGTCACTCTCTGTCAAATAAATAAAATATTTTTAAGAAATTGAAAAAAATTGTCTCAAAAGATGTATAAAAGGGGCAGGCACCAAACCCTACCACAAAGGGAATTTCTGCCAAATGTTGAACTCTGTTCTTGTAATATCCTTTCCGAGCTCTGAAAAACTGCAGTGTGGACCAACACCCTTTTTCTAGCCAAACGACCTGGAATTAACAGCTCTCAGTTGCTTCACCACCGTTGCCAAATTTTGGGTGAGCTATGATGTATTCAGTAAGACAGTTTACTTCTGTCAAAGACAAATGATGACATTTGTGATAAGTTAAGTATAGCTTGATTTATTATAATTAAAGCATATCAGTTAAGTGCTGGCCTCCATGATTATCTGAGTTAATATATACTTTTATTTTGGTTTAATTTACAGGTACACCTCACTTTACTCAGAAATAATGTATTTTTTACCAATGGAATAGAGTTGAGTTAGAAGGTTCATCTTCCAACTGACAGCTGTGTCCTTAGACAAGTCACTTTAGTTTTTCTATTGCAAATTGGCATCAATGAGACCTTACCTGCTCCTCAGGACTGTTAAAGGGAGAAAATAAGAGCTAGATATGAAAGTGGTTTGGAAATTAACATGCTTTACAAATTAAATGTACAGCGGTTATATTAGCAGCAAATACTTCATTTCTCTTTGGCCAGGGAGAGGAGCCATGAGTTGTGATAAAAATGCTGATTAATTTAAACGTGCGATTATTTTACCACAAAGACCTCTTTTGAGTTGTCAAATTATTTCAACAAGCTCATAGCCTGTGCATTCAAAATTCAAATGGGGAAAAATGATTTTGATGCTTCAAAGGACATTAATTAGTTCTAGAAATGGAAAAACACGTATCCAGCCAAAATGCTGAAGCTTGAAAACAGGGGCCAACATTCTGTCGTCATATTTATTTTCTTCTTCTTCCATATTCTAATTCTTTTAATGAGCCAAAATGCATTGGTTTTCATGCAAGCAAACAGACCAACAAGAAAAGAAATCCCTTGATAACACTGAACTAGAGAACGCTTTTAGGGAATTTTACCTTCGATTCCCACCCCAATTAGGATTACCTAACAGATCTGGAGTCCCAGCATCAGCTTTCTGAGTGAAATGCCACCTGAGGCCCATTAAGGCGCTCCTCAGGTGTTCGCAGCTGGGGGCATGTTGCTCTTGGCCTACATGGGCACTGCCACAAAGCGGCTTCTGAAATGTGGACTGAGTTCTCTGCTCTTAACGCGGCTAGCTTGCCCAGTCCTCCTGACTTAGTGCAGAGTTCTTTTCACTTTATCTCATTACATTTGTCCTCCTTTCCTGGAGAGTTTTTCTTCCCTCTCTCATTTTTGGAATTAGGGAGGAGAGAGAGAGAGGAAGGGGATGGATCTAATGGCTTCACGTTTTCTTCTACATCGGGCTGTATCTTAAGCCCATTGTGAAATCTGCGCCAGAATGCATCAGTCCTAGCTGTTTCCCTACAGAGTCGGGCATGGGGTGAGAAATGGAACTCCTACCTCACTCCAGTTTCCAGCAATCCAGTATGCTGGGCTTCTGCCTGTCGAGAGCTCCTTGTAGTCAGAGGCATTCAGCAAAAACCCCTCGGCAATCAGGCTTGTTGCGTCTTCCTTGGTCAGGACCGGTCCAGAACCCTGCGTTAGATTCACGCTGCCTGGAAGTTCTGGAGGGTTATGGCGGACTGAATGTTCTGTTGGTGCTTGCTGGTGGTCTCCTCCCAGAGGGAATGGAGTGTTTGCTGGCTTTTCAGTGATCACCTCCGCACCAGGTGTACCATTTTTGAGAGTAGCAGGCCTGTGGCTGAGCAGCAGACCTTCCATCACAGTGCTGAAGGGTGGCCACAAGGACGCCCCCCCGAGATAAGGTGTTGGTGGAGGTCCAAGGGGGATTTCTGTACTTCTCACCACCGAAGCATCCTTTCCAGCTACTCTGATTTTGGTCCATGTTACAGAGTTGTTTTCGTTTTTGATCTCAGACTGTTCACTGTCTTCCCCTGAGCCACTGTGTATCTCTATCCCTGGTTCTTTGGTCAAGGTATTGTAAAATGGCGTCACCTGCCACGTCACAGGCTTGCCGGAAGATGGCAAATCAGAACCACTCACTGTTGTGGTGAAGAAATCTCCCTCTGAGGTAGGACCAGGGTCTGAATTGGGAACATTCCCTTCATTTGCCTGGCTACTCGAAGACCAGGAAGTGGGGATGGGCTGGGAAGTACTTCCGGTGGAAAGGACATAATGGGAGCCCAGTTCGGTTTGGTGTGAACTATTCTGCCACCATTTGGCATGCGTGTCTCCTTGTCCAGGGGCTGTGGTTGGACTGGGGCTGCTGACAGCCCCAGTGCTGGTGCTCATAGACTCGGGCACCGTGGATGTGCTCAGCATTCTGGGACTGGATGGAGTTGGAGGGATGGGCTGCGGGGGGTCTGGCTCAGATGTTGGGAGATTTCGCCCACTGGGAATTGGGTCTTTGTGGGGTTTCAGAACTCTTCGGCTCGACGGGCACTGCTGGAGGCCACAAAGAGCTCGGCTGTTGGGCTTCCTTGTCACATCGCAAGGCTCGTCATGGTTCTTGGCACACGTGACACTGCGGATCCGCACCCCCCCGCCGCAGGAGACAGAACACTGGAAAAGAGAGAAGGCTGTCAGATTAGTGGGAAAGATTCACCAGTTCTCAGGCTCAGGTTTACAGTGGGTGAGAACAGCCCTGATGAAACAGAGTTGTGAGACCCGACCATTTTCTTCCACTTTTACATTTGGTCTCTAAGCTCCTTTAGTTCTCCACGGAAATATGTATCTCCTAGACACCAGGTGGGGCTTGGGACCAACCTTTTACTCTTCACAAACTAAACATACAAACGTGACAGAGTAAAACTGAAGTCTGCCAGGACTCTGAGGCAGGACCGTTAATTCACAGGGAGTGCGATGAAACGTGCGAGTCGCCGCTCTTTTTTTTTTTTTTTTTAAATTTATGTATTTGAGAGGGAGAGAGCATGAGAGGAGAGAGGTCAGCAGGAGAAGACTCTCTGCTGAGCAGGGAGCCCAATGGGGGATTCGATCCTGGGACTCCAGGATCATGACCTGAGCTGAAGGCAGTCGCTTAACCAACTGAGCCACCCAGGCGTCCCTCACCCGCTCTTTTTAAGAGATGGTAAAATTATCTTTCCTTGGGTTGTGATGCTGTTAAATTAACATAAGCTGTTTACATATTTTCTGGAATCTATTAACAAACCTTCCCCTTTTATTAAGAAAACACCCAATGTAACTAAGAGAGTCTCACCCAGGCACACAGGCTACATTTCCACTTGACTCTGTCATGTGGAATCAGAGTAAGAGGTAGACAACCATCACACTCACACATGCACACAACATGTACACAGATCCAGGACTTCTGCTGTGAGGGTAATCAAAGTAGAGAGAGAGCCTTTCCGAAGAGTGACTCCCACGGCATGGTGCCAACGTGAGGGGCCATGGCTGGTACCCCCACCTTGTGTCCCCTCCACATTCTGTAGGGCACACCAAGACACATGCAAGTGGAGAAACTTTGGAGGAATCCTAACAGGATAGTCTTTCCTCAGGGCTCATGGTAAAGAATCTTTATTTCCTCAGTCTTAGCCGCCTCAAACCACACGTACTTGCTACATCACACGAAATTTCTAGATGTTTGGAATAATCTCTACTTTCACCAGATGTTTGCCTTTTCTTTCCAACTTTAAGTCGGCCACCAAATATACTGCCCTTGAATATGAACCACCCAGGGGCCTTCATAGGCTGTTTCACATGTGTCCGTCTTATATTCCTGACCTCAAAGTAGGTTTTTTTTAAAGCATGGGGACTGCATGATGCTTGGCAGATTTCAGCAGGTTCACAGCCACGATGCCGTGCGATACTGACAACCGCCCTGTGAGATTTTCAAGGCAGGAATTGGGATTCCACATTCCACAGGAGAAGAACCTGAGACTCAGGGACTTGCTTGAAAGGCTGCCAGTCAGTGGCAGAGTAAGAATCAGATCTGTTTCAAAGTCTCCATGAAGTCTAGTGCAGCACACCAGACAGGTAGTCATCTACTGATTTCATCTCTTGAATACAAACTCGATTTCTGAAAAAGCTACCCAAAGGCAGGAACTGTTTCTTATTCAGAACTGAATTCCAGGTATGTTCTTGGGACACATCAATCACTTAAAACACGTTAAGTGACTATTTCCCCCGGGGGGTGGGGAATCAGGAATGGGAAAATTCTTCTGTGAGCTCAGGCATTTTTAGCCTAAATTTCTTGCCTTCTCAAGTCCTATTTTCCATTTCCTCTTTGTGGGAAAATAATATAGATACACGGAAATCCCCCTTTATTTTGTTCCAGTCAAGCACCATTTCCCCCCGATGTCTGCTAGCTCTGTGTGCAATCAGCTCCTTTGAAAAGCAGGACGTGCTTGTCAGCACAGGAGACCAGGCAGCCGAGATTGTGCTCAGCTGAGGATTTGGGGCTCACCCCACTGCAGAGCCTGGCAAGGGCAGGCCAGGGCCAGGTACTTTCCTGGTTTACTGCAGTATTTCTACCTTCTTCTGTGCGAAAGTGCTTTAAAGCTCTGTCTGCTTCGACCTCCTCATGGCTTCTCCATTTGTTACATTCCAATCCAAACCCCTTGAGTTTTCAAATCTCCACCTTGGAAAATGATCTGGCCAATCGAACACTTTTCACGTGGCTCTGAACACATTTCTGCGCTGCTTGCCTTTGGCAGGCTGGGTTTCGAGAGCTGATCCCTGAGAGAGGTCCCAGACGGTGCCAACAGTCTTCAAGCGGCAGGTGTACCTCCCTTTGGATATTTTCTTTCCAAGAAACGTCAGAGTAGACAGCTACGTGGCAGGAAGCTCTCTGGCTTTTCTTTTCTTTCTCTTCATTCCTTTATTTATTCATTTATTTTGGTTTGTCTTGACTCGAAATGCTTATAAAGCACAGAGACACACACCTGTCTGTGGGAAGCTAAGAGGTGAGCAGCTGCCTGGGTGAAGTAATTGTCAATTTGTATCTAGAAGATACTGTGGCTACCCACAGATCTCACTGATTTATTGCTAGATTTTTTAAGATTTATATTTCCTAGGGTTAACAGATGGACAGATACATATTTTTTAGAATTTATAAATTACAAGTATTAAATAACGTTATTTCCTACTGTGTAAATTTGCTCAACGTAAAAGAATAAAACAGGAGTGCATAAAAGCTACCTGGTTGTTTAGTTCAAATACATTAAGTTTTTTTAAAACTGAAGATTATTCTAGAACAGAGATCTAAAGTGGCAGCCTCAGGACCAAATTGGACCCACAGACATTCATTCTTCGGCCTGTTCAATCTTTTTTGTCTCTTTCTTTCTTTTTTTTAAAAAACGGGGGCAGGGAGAGGTGGTGGGGGAAGGAGAGAGAGAATTCCAAGTAGGCTCCATGCCCAGCACGGAGCCTGATGCAGGACTTGACCTCATGACCCTGAGATCATGATCTGAGCCAAAATCAAGAGTTGAACGCTTCAGCAACTGCACCACCCAGGCACCCTGGCTTGCTCAATCTTAAGCAAACAGATAAAATACAAACACTGAATTAGTAGCCAACACCTAAAAATTAGCAGATCGCATATTAAAATTCCAGATTTTTAGTTTCTCTCAACAAAGCAGACGGTCTCCAACTCCAGGCAGCTTTTCCAGATGGCAACTCACGATGTCCTTCATGGAGCCCGGGGTCCGGGAGCAGTTCTTATGTTCCCGGGCACACCTACCTTTTGTCCCCACCCGCTTTCCTCACCCACAGACCCAGAGGCTTCCAGGTAGCCCAGGGACGCCACTCTTTAGGCCTGGGGCATATCGTGCCCAGCAGGACAGTGTTAACCGTCTACCAAGTATAGTGGCCTAAAAAGGAAGTTGCCTTTTCTCATAGTCACGTGGGAAAGCGCAGCACTGTTTTGTACTCATCCCCATGCTCCTTCCACGACATCTTCCAGCTCTGATTATCTCCGTGGGAGCTGTCAAGCCCCCTGCATGAGATAAACACTGGGCACGCCGCAGCCCCACAGAGCTCATCTCTCATCTCGACTGGTGGTTTCGGGACTCTCAAAGCCAGTATCTGCTGTGATGACCTCGTGTCCTAACCTTATAATTTTGAACTGTGCACGGGGCCAGCGGCTCGTCAGTCTGTTACTGTCCTCCCTGGGGGTCATTGTGCTCTCACCTGTCACCTGTGGGGAGCCCGCTGAGACAGAGGTCTGCTGCTTAAATGAGTCAAGCCACCCACCTAAGGCGCCCTATTGGGGAGGGGAGCTCACAAAAGTCTGGGAGCTGCGGTGCTAAGAGTTTATTCAAAAACACAGTCGGGGCTCATCACAGAGTTCCAGCTAAAGGGACGAGGAGAGAACTCGCTAGTGCTTTGGCATAAAGACATTTATTGTACAGTCTCGGGAATTTATAAATGAATGATTAGATCTCATGCTAAAATCAGCTTTGAAAGTAAGCTGAAAAACATAGGTGGCTGTTATGGGTTGAACTGTGTTCCCCCCAAAAAGATATACTGGACTTCTAACCCCTGCCTAGCCCCTCCCCCAATACCTCAGAATGGAGACTTTTATGTGGAGATAGTGCCTTTACAGAGGTAATCAAGTTAAAATGAGGTCCCCAGGTGGGTCCTAATCCAATAGGACCGCTGGGGAAATTCAGATACGGAGACAAATAAATAGGGACAAAACCACTGAAGATGAAAGCAGAGATCAGGATGTCAACATCTATAAGCCAAGGAAACCAAAGGCCACCAGAAGCTAGAAGGCATGGAACAGATTGTCCCTCACAGCCTTGAGAAGGAACCAACTCGGCCAGTACCTCAATCTTGGACTTCTGGCCTCCAGAGCTGTGAGACAATAAGTTTCTGTTGTCTAAACCACCCCATTTGTGGTTCTCTGTCATGATAGCCCGAGCAAACTAATATGATACCCTAATTTTAAAAAATATCAGACAGGAAGAAGAGAATCAGCATGGTCCCCAACTCGTTTTCTGTGAGTAGTTTAGTCAAAAGAGGTTGCCTGCTGAAATCTGAGAAGAACTGAGATGCTGGCACTTCCAGACATCCCTGCCACAAGAGGAGGTGGTCAAGGCTCCAATATCAGGCATCCAACACCACAGAAGTGCCTTGGACCTTAACTCAAACTGGGAAGTACCACAGGTAAGCGACTTATAGACATCTCCTCGCCTTCCTGCTCTGTTGTCCTTCGGTCTGCAGGCATTTCTGTGAGTTGCCACCCACGGGTATTAATACCTATGGGAGTATTTAATACTAATACCAGTAAGTATCCAGGAAGTATCTGCCATTAATATGTAATTCAATATTGACTTATGATTTTGCTGGGTCCTTTATATTTATACATACATTTGCCTCTTTGTTACGTGTCAAACATTTGTAGACCCTAGACCCAAGTCTTGTACTTTCACTGCTCCATATAGAAAATGGCCCTGAGCTTGAGGCGAGGGTCTAGATGAAAATGCAGAGGGGCAGAGACCAAATCTCTCAGGGTATCTGAGTGCCAGCGACTGAATAAGGCTTGCAAAATCAGGGTAGTGTAGAAGACAGACACTTACTTGTCTTCTTAGCTTGAGAAGGAAGTTACCGTTTAGCTAACACTCACTATTTGCGGACACCACGCAAAGAAATTCTGTGGATTATCTCCAAGCCTCACATTAACCCTGTCTTTATCAATGAGAAAAGGCTTGGGGGGTATGGTTAACACTAGCTCAGGCCCCACTGTTTGGGATTGCCAGGGCTAGAAAACTAAGGAAAATTCTCTCCCATTAAATCTATTAGCCTAACTACCAGGACTAACAGGGGAATTCACAACAATATCAACCTTACAGAGTTATCTTCAGTGTTAGATGAGACGAACCATATAATGTGAAAAGCACTCAAAAACTGATAGATGATGTTGTTATTCCTACCTATCTACTCTGCTAGGAAATGAGTGTGTCTACAGCTTGCTATGTCCCAGGCACTGGTCTAATAAGAAGTTTGGAACTATTAACTCACTCCCCATAGCTTCTCTTAAGTCTAAGTACTGCTGTTAGTCCTGTCTCATGGATGGAGAAAACAAGCCACAGAAAACTAAAAAGAACCACATAGAAATAAAGTCACACATCTAGTTAAGTGGCAGAGCCAGGATTTGAACCCAGGGACCCATTCCCTGAAACCACGCATGCCCTTTACCCCCAGACAAGGCATGTCACTGAAGCGGTATACCTAATAAAAAAATGGGGGCCTCAGAAATTCTGATACTCTCTTTATAACAGATTGAGGCCCCTTCTTTACCCTCCAAGCCTAGAAAGTAGGCTGGGTGAAAACAGGGCAAGATTCTTCGTGAAATCCGAGATTGGGGGTAGGAGAGAGGGAGGGGCTGGTCAGAGTGGCAGAAAGGCCCCCAGCTCCCACTAAGTCCTAGCTCTGGGTCAGGGATGAGTGTGGAGCCTGGCACAGCTGAGCTCACCCTTCTCCCATTGCTTGGCTTGGCAGAGGTGTCCTGGCAGGGAAGGGAAGTCGGCCTGGGGAGGAAGACTCTGCACGAGCCTCATAGTTCTTAGATCTTTTAGCCCAGTTACCTCCTCTCTTCCAATACCCAGAGTGACCCAGACAGCACAGTGCAGACCAAATCATGAAGTATCACTTAGCGTGCTATACCCTACATTAATTAATGCCAATCTCAAGACAAGATCCGGACCATAAATACTATGATAGTAAGAAGACAGCCCTGCATCATCTCTCAAAAATGTATCTGCGGGGCGCCTGGGTGGCTCAGGGGGTTAAAGCCTCTGCCTTCAGCTTAGGTCATGATCGCAGGGTTCTGGGATCAAGCCCCACCTCGGGCTTTCTGATCAGCAGGGAGCCTGCTTCTTCCTCTCTCTCTGCCTGCCTCTCTGCCTACTTGTGATCTCTGTCAAATAAATAGATAAAATCTAAAAAAAAAAAAAAAAGAAAAAGAAAAAAAGAAAATGTATCTGGCCCTAGTTAGAATGTGAAAGACATTTCCTCATAGTCCAGGAATGCTCATTAGAGGGCTCAGATGGACAGACATTAACGAGATAGCAGAGGGAAGAAAGGGAGACCCACTGGATGAATATTTCGATGTTGATTGAACTAAAAACACCTCTCATGACAGCATTCCGGGGCTCAGCCTTTCGGCTTAACTCCATCCAGTGAAGCCAGAAACTGAACCCCATGTCGGCTCATGGTACGCTACGCAACGGCCTGGGTTTGGGACCACAGACCCAAGGACTTATCACATCCTGCCAACTTTTGGGTCCCTTGTTCTCCAGTTAAGTCAGGTCACTTTGTTCCCCATACACATGAACACAATAAGAAGAACTCCTCAGCCAAAGACGTAACTGTAGTCCTTTAAAAAAGCACGAAGAATCTGGCAGTTAGTAAAATCTACTTGACAAGAATTATGGACCACTTCAGAAGAAGCCCAGACATTCCTGGTAAACAGATATAATGGACCAGTCCCGATAGCTCATCCAGGCTGATTTTGACAACACTGGAATTTACAGCAGTCCAGGCTGGCAGGGGCCTCACAGGCTAGGCCAGGCATAGGCTCATAGCCCCGTTGCTGATATGTGCACAGATTCATCGTACACTCTTAGTTTGCGGGTATGTTTTCTTTGCATTTATTCATCTCTCTTTCTCTTCTTCCTTTTTTTCTTTCATGCGTTCATTTTTTGGTCCCACCTGTCCCATTTGGCAGAGAGTTCTTATAATGCAAGAACCATACTAGCCATTTTCTTTTTCTTTTCACCTCGATGCCCACGAGAGTATTCTGCAGCAGATTTAGAAGCTAAATAAACCCAAACTGTGACTGTGAGCTAATGAAATAAAGTTCTGGAAATAAGGTCATCACAGCGGCTGTAGGCATATGAGTGTTTTCTGCTCTCAAACATCTTCAGAAATCGCACCTTTGCTCATACGAACATTCAGATTCTTCTTCACAGAATACTTCAGAGTACCTTTATTAGTATAGAGAGTACTTCCTGCATTCTCCTGAATCAAGTATTTCCTATTTATTTGACGGTGAGTCCTAAGAGGAGTTCCTGTGACGTTCTGGTCAGTGACTGCATTATTACCAAAAGGGACGGGGCTTTCCAAGGGAGCTCAGCAGAAGTCAGCAACCACCCATAAAGTCTGGACTGTTACTTTAAAAAATCATGTATTTTTGTCATTCCTGAGGTCACTGAACTGCAGTGTGCATAGGGAAACAAAGCAAGGCCCTGGAGACTCCAGGACCTCTGGAGAAAAAAGGTCTCCGCTTCTACTCCAGACTCTGGGAGCACCAGGCATGACAGGACCAGGTTCCATGGTGACCTAAAGAAAAATGAAACCTGGGAACTTTTTGTGACTTTCTAGCCCACTGATTTCTAAGTATACTTAGAGGATTTGATCAGATTAATTTTGGCAAAATGGAACAACACTGATTTGGAATTTCTGTGGCAAATCACAGTACATGCTCTAAACCTCATGCCTTGCCTTGCCCCATGCCGAACAGACAGACGATTTGAGGGTCTTCTTCAAGTCTGTGGTACACCGCCTATCCCTCTATAATTAGAGCAACACTCCTCCGGTTTTAACTATCACAGTTTCAGGGAAACAGAAATGTAAGCGTTTAGCAAACTAGCTCTTGGGGTGGGTGGGAGAGTCCCGATGTGCAACCAGTGGCTTAACAACGGGACTGCAAAAACCCTGATGATGAGCCAGTTAGCTGTTGCGGGCCTGTGCAAATGGGATCCAGCTCACCCCTGGCAGGTATCTGACTCCTGGACGAGAGAGAAGCAAATCCCGTAAGAAGATAAAATAAACCAGATCAGATACAAGGCCCCAGGGAAACACAGCGAACAGGCCAGAGGTGGCGGACACCGGCCACTGCGCAAGTTTCTCTAGAGCCGCTCTGGACTGGTTAATGAAGAGGCGGGGGGTGATGACACGCACCTCACTCCAGTTGCCTACTGTCCAGTCTGATGGACACAAGATGTCTCTGTTGCAGGAAATGAGGGTCTTGGGCTTCAGGAGGTGCTGGCAGTCTTTAGCGGGGAGAGCCTGCTCATCAGAGCCCGTGGTCTGGACACACAGCACTGTCCGCTTCTTCTCTCCGTGGGGCCCACAGGTGGCTGAGCATGCTTCCCACTCCCCGGCCCACCACCTGCAGACACACAAGGACACCAAAAGCATTTAGACATATTCATATTCAGTCCAGCCTCTGGAAAGAGGAAGTGGGAGCGGAAGTGCAGGTCACAGAGCTGGCGTGGGGGGAGGGGGTGTCCTTGGAGACATTCCAGCCAGCTAGAGGAGGAGACAGGGCCACAGCTGGTTCATCCAATCACAGCTCGAGTCCAGCAGAGCCCCTTGCAGGAGGAGATGCTACCTAAGAATGTCTCTAAATGGGGGGGGGGGGGGAAAGCCCTCGCCTTTTGCAGTCAAAAACACTGAGGTCCAGTTTTCTATAGTAACACGTCAAGCAAGTTTAAGCCTTACTTTCTTCATCTGTCAAATGGGTACAACAATACAGAGTTTCTATGAGTGCTGCAGACGAAACAAAATACCAGACTTATACATAGTGCACAGTACAGAGCCTGACACATAACAGAACCTGATCACCTGTAATTTACATGTTGTTATTTTGACGGTTGCTAGCGAGTAAAAGAATCACATAGAATTTAGGTCCCCTAGCTCTTCACTGAATGCTTTTCTGTTCTGCTGCGAAGCCGGTACTGAAACAATCAGTGATTTTCAGTTACTCAGGAGACGGTCAGTCAGAGGCATGGCCTTCATTCTCCCCATCGCCTTCAGTGTACCTACTACTAGTTTCACCGGTCCCTTTGATAAGAAAGCAAGAGAAAAAGAAGAAACAAAATAATTTCTTACTTGTCAGCCATTCTTGACAAGTCAAAGTGCTGACACGGTTTGCTAAGTGAATACTCTGGATTCATTATGGACAAACAGGAACGTGAGCTCTTTCTCTACCCCCTTATCCTGGAGGACGCACTCCCGATTCTAAGAGGCAGACCGTGTGGCTACACAGAAAGTGGCAGAGAGCCCTCTCTGTTTCCCCTTCTCCATCACCGTGTAAATCTTCTCCAGCACAGAAGAGAGAACAAGTGTACTGATCCACTGTGGTCTGGGTTCACTGCTGTTGCAACATACGGCCCACTTCTTTGGCTCTCTGTGCGGTAATAAAATGGAATGCTTCTGTTTTTCATGGGACAATAGGATAGCTCATGAAGTCATTCATTCCTGAATTTGGGGAGGACTTCTGTCCTTGAGATAGTATGGGATTTTGAAGGAGACAAGAGTAAGTACTGGATTTGTCTGGGTAAAACTTGTTTTGAGTTTCACACTTTTAATCTCAGGTTAAAAGTATTTTTTTAGGGGCGCCTGGGTGGCTCAGCAGGTTAAAGCCTCTGCCTTCGGCTCAGGTCGTGATCCCAGAGTTCTGGGATCGAGCCCCGCATCGGGCTCTCTGCTCAGCGGGGAGCCTGCTTCCTGCTCTCTCTCTCTCTCTCTCTCTCTCTCTGACTGCCTCTCCGCCTACTTGTGATTTCTGTCAAATAAATAAATAAAATCTTTAAAAAAAAAAAAAAGTATTTTTTTAAAAAGTTATTCCTTGATTCTGTTATATTCTTCTTAAGTTATTTTTAAGTTATAAAGATTACTTATTTATTCTTCAGTGTTGAACATCTATAATTAAGTAATTAAGATGAGTTACTCATTTACTTAGTAAGTAATAACAACACATATGGTTACTCCCTTAGGCCCTGGTGTTTATCATCTGGCTATCTTGTGTGGGTAAAAAGCTGATTTTGGAACTACATGATGTGAGAGCAACAGAATGCCCACTTCAGTAATTATGAATCTAATCACTTCGCTCTACTGCTGACATGTCTGGGGGAAGCCAGACACATTACTGAATATAACATGTCATTCTGGAGGGCTTTAATAATATGAGTGGACCAAAAAAGCATAATTTATCAAATTACTTGCTATCAGGCTTCCAGCTCTGTCATCACAAAGTGATAATGAACCTCCTTATTTTCTTATTCTAGAATTTCTTCCACAGTCTCCTGGGCTGTGTTTGTCACTAGTTTAAATTGAAAACAGACCACCCCCCCGCCCCGCCCAATTTAAGTATCAGCAAGGTCTTCCAAGCCCAGGGCTCAGGAACTACTGTCAAGTTGTTTCCTGTCATCCATCTCATTTTCTGATGTCTGCCATAATGCCAGATTTCTAGGAGATGTATAACAGAATACTGTTTTTATATTTATAGGACACATGACAGAAGGCTGTTAAAATGCCCTGAGGGATTGGGGAGAAGTGCAACGTACTGCAAAGAACTCAGCAGGACAAAAGCCCAGCCCGTTCACTCACCCCAACAAGACAACTGCTCTGGCTTAGTTAGCACAGAATTAGCAACAACCTTGCTGGATCTGTTCTGGTTTTGCTATTGATCTTTATCTTACCAAATGCTGATGACACTCCCCACACAACTGGGTAACTGATCTTGTACTGGTTTGCACTGTTCTTGAGACCCCCTATGGGGGCCAGTCTCAACATCCCAATGACAATGTACAAGTCCTGTGGGGGCACGTGGGTGGCTCAGTCGGTTAAGCAGTTGATTTCAGCTCAGGTCATGATCTAGAGGTCCTGGGATGAAGCCCCATGTCTGGCTCAGCGGGGAGTCTGCTTCTCCCTCTGCCACGGCCTCTCCCCACCACCCCACCCCCCCACCCCCCATCGTGTTCTCTTTCTCAAATAAGTAAATAAAATCTTAAAAAAAAAAAAAAAAGTCCTACAGACTGCAGACTGCGGATCTATCAACAACTGTCACCATAACAACACAGTGAGAGGCTTTAAGAAGGAAAAAATGCTACCAGTTGACAATGATTTAAAAAGATTTGTTCAATTGCTTAGGCTACCCTCTCCGTAAGTATAATCTTCAAGTTGTTTGCAGGAAATTGTTTCCAATATAAGAGCAGAAGTCGGGGAGCAGAATGGGCTGTCTTCATCCCCTGAAGCTCCACAATGCGGAATGGCAGAAACCGCAGCTTCGAAACTGACACTCAGCTTGACGAGAGCATCTGGGCACCGGAAGGCACACCTGTGCTGGCCGGGACTGTCCCTCGCCCACCTGCGGCCATGGCCACAGTCCTTCCTTTCTGAATGCCAGGGCTTCAGTACTGATGGTGGGAGAGGCGGCTGAGTCAGGGGTCCATTTGAGAATTTTGCTCCGAATCAACAAGCTGCATCCATCCCTCAGCTTAGGCAGCCTTCCCGGGGTAAACGTATCACTTGCCTTGTTCCTACAATGCTGCTTTTAGAACAAAGAGATGGAGACATGTCTACTAACTAGAAAGCCCCGAGGAGGGCAAGGACCACGGGGACAGTGGCCAGGAGGCACAGCTTTGGATGAGGAATCCTCAGGCCTGGCTGCTGGTCCCTCCATGACAACAGCTTGCCTCGCCCATGAATATGCATCTGATTGCCTGCCTGGCTGCAAGCTTCCTCAGGAAGCAACCTAGGTGTGCCAGTCCATAAATTCCTTGGCCATGCCTTCCAGGAAGCCTCTATGCAATGGTTTTCCCAGCTCTGCAAAGTCTATCGCTGGGTGGGGGCATCTCTCCTCTTCAGCTGCCTGCATTAGTTTCCTGGAACTGCCACGACAAATTACCATAAAACTGGGGGCTTAAAACGAAAGTCTGGTTTCCCACAGTTCTAGAAGCCAAATCTGGTTTCTTAGAGTCCTAAAGTCAGCGGGATAAAATCAAGTTGCTAGTGGGGCTACGCTGCCCCCCGCCCCAGGCTCTACAGAAGATCTGTTCTTTGCCTCTTTCCGTTTGTGGGGGTGCCGGTGGTCCTCGGCTTGGGGACCATCCCGTCAGTGTCTAAGGCTAGTGTCTTCAAATCTATCTGTTCTCTCTTCTTATCACCGTGTGTGCGCCGTGCGCGCGCGTGTGTGCGTGCGTATGTGTGTGAAATTTCCCTCTGCCTCTTTCTTCTAAGGACCCTTGCAATGACATTTGGGGCCAAGGGGGTAATTGCTGATAATATCCCCATTTCAAGACCCTTTAATTTAACAACATCTGGGAAGACCCTTCTTTGGAATGAGGTCACATTTGCAGGCTGCGGGGACCCAGAAGGAGACGTCCCTCCAGCCTGTCCCATGACCGCACTGAGGGTCTGCTCCCAGTCCACAGAGCTCAGCGGCCATCATGTAAGAATTCCTTCATCAAGGCTCCTCTTCCGTGCCCATGGGCTTCCCCCTCAGCTCAGCTCCTCCCCAAGAGTCCTTCAGCCTCTGGACTCTTGCTCCAACCTCCTTCTCCCTCTCGCACCGGTACCCCTTACTGTAAAGTTACCTCCAACTAGAAATTCTTACAGCTGGAGTGTGGACACAGCTAAGATAATCCCCCTTATGGAAGGTGAATTCTGAAAAGAGTGAAGCCAAGTTTTCAGCCACAGGGGAATAAGAAAATGTCAGCAACAGATTGATGTCTGTTCTAAAACCAGAGCTGATATCAGAATCTTCTTTGACTGTGTCGCTTTTACGTACATAGCCCACGTCCCTGGAGCTCTACGTTGGCCTCAGCAGGTTAGTGTCGGCATCGAGAACTTCCCACCATACCTGGCACAGAGCTTGCTTTAATTCAGACACAGCCTGGGTGGGGGAGAGGGACGTGCCTGTCTTTGAACTTCTGCTGTCTACTAGTTGCATGGTACTGAGTGAGATAAAGAAAATTTCTTGCTCTGTGAAACTGACATAATAATAATTATTTTTCTGAGTAGTTGAGAACAATAAAGAGAAGATAGAAGGTTATCTTTAAAACATCATCAGAAGTGAAGGTGGTGCTGAAAAACCCCACTGTTTCCACAGTGCCTTGGTGGCCCAGTCAGTACGCGTCTGACTCTCGATTTGGGCTCAGGTCATGATCTCAGGTTCATGAGATCAAGCCTTGCATTGGGCTCTGGGCTGGGCCAGGAGCCTGCTTAAGATTCTCTCTCTCTTTCTCCCTCTTTCTGCCCCTCTACTGCTCTCTCTTTAAAAGAAACAAAACCCCCAAACCCACTGTTTTTTTCTACTCTACTTTCACATCACTTCTGTTTCAACTACTGTGTGGGTTTTGCACACCAAGCAATTCTGACCCTCACTGTCTGGGGTTAGCGCTGCCCGGGCAGGTCAAGGGCTCAGCAGTCATGACGCTGCTTTCATCCCCCACTCTTCTGGTCCAGGAGGTCACCTGTGACCTGTGCTCCTCACCAGCTGGTTACGAATCAGGGGTTCCCACAATCCCTGCCAAGGACTTGATAATTTGCTAGAGGGGCTCACGGAACTCAAAAAAACCTTTTACTTACTAGAAAACTGGTTTATTATAAAAGGATACAACTCAGGACCAGCCAGATGGAAGAGATGCAGAGGGCAGGGTCCAAGAGGAAAACTGGAGAGCTTCTAGACCCTCTTAAGGGCATAGTGCCACCCCCAGCACCCCATGTATCTGGCCAGCAGGATGCTGTCCATTCCTCTCCAGTTAGGGCTTGTTTATGTTTTCTTTTTCTTCTTCTTTTTTTTTTTAATGGAGGCTTTACTGCACAGGCATGTTGGATGAAATCATTGGCCATTAGTGATTAACTCAACCTCCAGCCCCTGGACATCCCCGGAGGTGGGGGGGCGGGGATCTGCCAAGTTCAAACCCTCTAGTCACAGGTTCCCCAGGTGGCCAGCTCTCTCACTCTGAGGCTGTGTGGTGGGGAGGGGGTGGGCGGGGAGGGGGGGCAGCCACCTGGGCACTTGGTTCACATACAACAAGACACAGCACTTGGGGGGTTCCAAAGGTTTAAGAGCTCTGTGAGGAACCAGGGACAGAGATGGAATATCCAGCCTTCACCGACTTACAGTGTCTCAGCACTCAGTAAATGGTAATGGTTACATGCCTATAATCACCACTGTGCCCCTCGTGGGAAATAAGAGAAGCTTAATAAATACTTGCTGGCAACAGTCAGGCCTAGGGAGACTATATAATACGATAACAATGAGAACCTGAAAGCCAGGGACAAAATTAGAGTCCGGAAAGAAACAGCAGTGGCTTTAAGAGGGTATCTGACCTGTCAGAGAGAGGGTTTTGAAAAGGGAGGTGAGGATCCCAGGCATGTGCGTCCCAGGAGCGCAAGAGGAATTTACTGGTAAAGCGTCGTTAACCTTGAGGGAGCTGGAGTGTGAGGCAGCCTGCAAGCCCCACAGAGCAGCAGGCTAGCCACCTTCCGGGATCCCGGATCTAGAACCAATATGGCGCAGAAAGTGCACAGCTCTAGAATGCTGGGTCTCCACCAAGGGTGCTTCTGTCCTCTACAAGACACTTGGCAATGTCGGAACATATCACTGGTGGTGACAACCCAGAGGAAGGGGGGTGGTAGTTGTTACTAACATCTAAGCAGATACAGGCCAGGGGTACAGCTGAACGCCCTCCCACGCACAGGACAGCCCCCCAACCAAGACTTACCGGCTCTGGATGTCCACAGTGCTGACGTCGGGAAAGCCTGCCCGGGAAGGCCACTCTTGCAGGCTGCCTTCCGTGCAGATGGGCATGTGATCTGACAGGGGACACCGTCCCGACCCTGCATGGTGCTCTTGGGAAAGCTACACTGTTAGCTCAAGAACTTTTGGGGGACGCACATAGTATTCTCTTCAACAACGCTATGAGACTTAGTCTTAAACCAAATAAGCAGACACAGAGCAGACCAGCTTTGTAAGGAATCTTGCTCGATGGGGAGAGGATGTTCTCACTCACAGCTTGCCTAGGGCTCCAACAGCAAAGCCACAGGAACCTGAAGAGTTTTCCTATATTCTAACCACAGAGCTTCACAAGCCTTTACTATTAAATCAGATATCATCCTTTGTTTTTTGGGTTTTTGTTTTTGTTTTAGAGAGAGGGAAAGCACAAGCAGGGTGGGACAGAGGGAGAAAGAGAATCTTAAGCAGGCTCCATACCCACTGCAGAGCTGAACTTGGGGCTCGATCTCACGACTCTGAGATCATGACCCGAGCCAGGCGCTCAACCAACTGAGCCACCCGGATGCCCCAATCAGACATCATTCTAGGCAGACACACAGAGTCCTAATTCTTCTCAGTGCTTACCTGGGTGGACAATCCTTTTCATAGCACTTCTTCTGTCTCCCATTGGGCTGGGTTTCTGGGTCACAAAATGTAGCTTTCACCATCCCGTGGCCCTTCTTTACGCAATGGGCAGTCTGGCGGCGAACACCTGGGGGTCGGGCAGAAGGGTTCACACATATTAAATCCTGAGCCCACATGCTTAGGGTCAAGTGAAGTCCCCTGGTCATGTCAAGTGATCATGCTTATGGCTAATGGGAAAGTTTTCTGTAAGGTGTCTGGTTTTTAAAGTGTGCATGGGGAACGGGCTCTCTAACCCACCCACACGGCAGCTAGCCATGGGTGGAAGAGGTCGTGCTTGAGAAGGACTATAGGTAATATAGGTAGATTGATACATAATCTAATATATAGATTATAACCTAGCTGTGGAGAACAAGTGCATATATGCCAAATAAAAAACAAAGTGAGATTTAAATAATGAAAGCAGATATTATCACCAGGTGTTTGAACACGATTGCTCCTAATGTAATAAAGGAATGGAGAAGGTAGGAGCTTCTTTTGGAGAGAGGGGCAACCTTTCAACTACTCAGGCTTTCTCAGCTGATAAGACTATGTTACGTTTCTTTCATCATATAAATAAAATGCTGGAAGGGACATGTAAAAGGAACTCTCATGGCACACAGAAGAAGTCTCCGGAAAGACGAGAGCACCTGTAGAGATGTCTTAGACAATGTGAGCGGAATGCAGGCTGACGTGGTTGAAGCCGGAGACGTTAGTGTGTACCCGCCATGGTAGAGCAGAGAAGAGAGAGACTTAGATTCTTAGGAATTACATGAAAACTTTAGGTAGTTTGGCAAACTCTGAATGTCAAAACCTAAAACGAAAATGTCAGGTGACTCTCAGAGGTTGGAAACGTCGCCCCAAAAGGCTTGTTTCTGCCCATGAGTAGCGAAGATAAGTATCCTTGTTCAATGCTGCTGACTCCAGAAGTAGCAGAAGGGTACAATTTATTATGTAAAATCCCTCTTGCTATGTTAACAGTATCCCATGGGACAGTGTGCTGGACTAGCAGCGAGCTGAACAGATGAACTGGCCAGACAGATGATCGTCACGTGCAGAGGGCAAAGTTAATCGTGGTGTGTCAGTTTCTCCTTGGAATTAATGGTGTATATTACTATATATTACTTGTAATTTATCTGATAAATACTATGTATTTATGTATATGATAAACTATATAAACCTCATTCCACGGCATATGCTTAAATCCACCTCAATAAACATCTCTATTATTTTCATGACATCCTGAATATTAAAAAAATCTTGCAGGTACTGTTAGAGATCAATATCTTCACTGGGTTGACCCTACCTGACAATTATAGCAGATGAAGCCAGATGGACTAGTACCAAAATGAATGCTATATTTAAATCGTCAAGGAAGCATCAGACTCTGATTTTCCGAAGAAGTGAGCTGTCTTCTCAGCATCACTGTATGGTCACACATCAGGGTCAGAGTGGAATGTGTGTTCCTATTTGTGATTCTCATGCCTTTTTTTTTTTTTTTAAGATTTTATTTATTTATTTGACAGAGTGTAAGATAGTATAAGCAGGGGGAGCTGCAGAGAGAGAGGGAGAAGCTGACTTCCCACTGAGCAGGGAGCCTGATGAAGGGCTCCATCCCAGGACCCTGGGATCATGACCTGAGCCAAAGGCAGCGGCTTAATCAACTGAGCCACCCAGGTGTCCTGTGATTCTCATGCTTTTCAGGGATATGCGCACCTGTCTCAAATGTACATGGTTATTTTGAGCTTTCATGATATTGAGGAAAGGTGGTCATTATACCATTACAAAAATGTTTATAACTGCAAAACAGTGGAACATATAAATAAGTGCGTATTTGCACAATGGGACATTTTGCAGCTATTCAAGCAAATGTACTAGAGCCATTTTCATTAGTGTGGATTTAATCTCAAAAGCACAGTACTGAATAAAACCAGCAAGACAACGACTGATACATAGAGTATGATATTATTTATAGAAAGTGTAAATGCCTGAGAAACAATATTTTTTAATGTATATGGCTATTCACGCGTATAATAAAAGTATTTAACAACATGCGTGAAAATAATATGTGCTGGTTTCATGACCCTAGTTAGCTCCGGGGGAAGAGGAAAGCGAGTGGAGTCAGGGAAGTTGGTCTTCACATATACCTGTGCAATTTCTATTCTTTAAACAGGAAGACTGAAATAAGCATGAGTAATAGTAAGAGCCGAGAAAGTTGAGTGGCTGGTATACAGGAATTTGTTGTTACGATTCCATTTTCCCAGGACACTCGTCATGCTTCCCAGCAACAAAGTGTAAAGCTAAAATAATACAATAACAATACAAACAAAACAAAACAAAGTGATTGCTACTACCTGTTTGTAACTCTTTTGCTAGGGGAATCAATATGGTAGTAAGTTTCTTCATATTACCATAATATTTACACTCTTTGAACCTAGACATTTCAATGGCAGATTAACACTGATGAAATTATTCTTTACAAGAAATTGGCTAAGGACATTTTGCTTTGTCTTGCCAGGGAAATATAGAAATGATTCATAAAAATGATAGCTGAGAAGACCAAGTAGTGCTTGGAAAGTTTACCCGCGCCACAACGTTCAGTGAAGGTGTGTGTATACATACGTAAATACATCCACGTGCATGCAACTAGAAAGTCCCTGACTAGAAAAAAGGATACTGAAAGGCAAAGCAAAGCACAAAAAGACATGTGTCAAGGGGGTGACTTTTTCTATTTTTAATTTTCCAGTAAAGTATTTAACTTACTTTAAAGATGTAGAAAATGTTCATTCAAGGAAAATAAAACATCGTTGACTGATTTAGTGTTTCACGCGGTCTTCCATCTCTGTATTTAGCAACGTGTGTCCTAGGGGACATGCCTTTCGCCCTCTGTGTCTGACAGCATGAGAGTAGAAATGCTGTCTTTCTTCTACGTCACAGTAAGAGAGCTCACCGTCACTCCGACGGGCAGTGGGACCGAGATTGGGGTGAGCGTGTGGACACGGATGGCTCCCTGATAGTTCCTGTTAAGGTTTGCCAACCAGGATGACATTCATCCAAGACCAAGGGCCCGGCTGTGTCAACACTAAATGCCTGATTCACACCTGGTCAGAACATCAGGACTTTTCATTTCCCAGCTAAGAGCAGCCTGCTTTCCGGTGACCACACACATCAGCCATTTTTCCTATGCTCTGAAATGCTGCGTGTGTAATGCAAAGAATTCATCACGTGGAGCATAAAGGGGGGTGTTCTCCTGTTTGTGGAGGGACCCCTGCCCAATCTGGACTGGCTCCGTTTTCAAACCTCCCTGGTGTCCCAGCACAAATGATTTAAGCCTACATCTAACCCTATACTTCACGGAAGGAAGAGATAAGTGGGAATGAGATCTGGAAAAAGTACTGGTGACTACAGTCCTTGTGACCTCAGTTCCCTCACAACTGCTAGTTTTCGCCAACTGATTTTCTGCTTCAATTCCTTGAGTTCCTGGGCTGGCCCAGCCCCCGCTGTGCAGTGGGGCGGGACATCCAAAAAGAAATGGTCACCACAGCCCTGGGGTAACACCACCGACACCAACCCCGCCAGTGACACCGACCCCACGGCCAGCTGCTGCCACACATCCCACCTTGGGCCCTAATGGATCTCCAGAAGTTTCAGATTTTCAAAACTCATTTTGAAATGAACAGGATCTCCTGGATTTCTGAAGGCAAACCCTTGGTTTCTGTACTGAAGGAGGGAGAGAAAGAAGCTGGTGATACAAACGTTGTTTATTAGGTTGATGGTGGTGACACAGTGTCTGCTGCACCTCTTTCCAGGACTGCTTCCTGGGGCTGGAAGAGAGCAGGGGGCTGAGGGGTGCAGAGACACAGGACATGAGTGGGAAGCCCATCGGGGAGTAGACTGGGTTCTTCTGAACTATCTACTCCTTCACTGTCACTGCCTTGGCTCCATTGCTGACTCGGGCCGTACTTTCTAGGCAGTAGTGACAGACTCGAAGCAGGAAGTTCCAGAATAGACTTGGACATGATCCAAAAGGAGAGACCGAGGCAGAAGCCTTCTCACCAGGTACTACAATTAAAGCCCCTCAAATGAGTAAAGAGTCCCACATACCTGACAGGCTTGGACTCTGCCCTCCCAGGCCTCAGTGAATTGCATCTAGCCTGCAGCAGAGAGAGCCGCACAAATGTCCCTGTGCTTGTCCACAGTTCCTGCCTTCTCTCTGCAGTTGCTGTACCCAGAGGACTAAGGCCAACCAACAAAAGATGAGCAGAAATCATCTGTGTCACCACCAGGCCAAAGCCCCTAATAAGAGCCAGTCTGAGATGCCTTGGTGGCTCAGTGGGTTAAGCATCTGCCTTCAGCCCAGGTCACGATCCTGTGGTCCTTGGGACTGAGTCCTGCATCAGGCTCCCTGCTCATTGAGGAGCCTGCTTCTCCCTCTCCCTCTGCCCCTCCTTCTGCTCATGCTCCCTCTCTCTCTTTCAAATAAATAAATAAATAAAATCTTAAAAAAAAAAAAAAAAAAAGGAGCCAGTCTGCTTCTTCCAATTCTTTTTTCTCCTGCAGGGCACGCTGGCAGCCACTCCTTTCAGATGTCTTAGCTCCGAGATGAAGCCGGGCCACCTAACCTGCACCAGACTTAGAATGGGTTAGAAATAAACCCACATTGTGTTGAATTCCTGAGATTCTGATTTCTCTGTTCTAGTAGCAGAACTCAGTCCATCCTGGGCTCCTGGATGGCTTAGTCAGTTAAGCATTTGACTCTTGATTCAGCTCAGGTTGTGATCTCAAGGGTGGTGAGATCAGGCTCCACCTTGGGCTCTGAGCTCTGTGGGGATCCTGCTTGAGATTTTCTCTCTCCCTCTCTCATAAATAAATAAATATTTAAAAAAAAACAAAAACAAAAACACAAAGAACTTATTCCATCTTGACATACTTAACAGCAAGGAATCTCTCCAGTACTCAATTTTATCAGAAAGCTACTGTCCTCGTAGATACAAATACTCCGTAAACTGGGGGCGGAACAAAGAGCAGTGGGTGGGAGTCGGGAGAGTTTCTCATGGTTCGGGTTTGGCCATGTTTATCGAACGCCTCTGGGAAGGGTGTTTGACTTTTGCAGAAATCAGATCCTCAACCAGGCTTTTAAATCTCTCTGTTTTGCTTTTTAGAACACACGTAATCCTGTGTTGTATGCTTGAAAGTTGCTAAGACAGCAGATCTTAAATGTCCTCACCACACACAACAAAGGTAACTATGTGCGGTGGTGGGTGTGGGACCTTATTGTGGTAAACATCTCACAATATACACATGGACCAAATCGTCCAGTGGTAAACCTTAAACTTACACAATATTAGCGTCGCTTACAGCTCAGTAAAGCTGAAAACAAGACAAAACAAGATACAGAACACTTTTTTCAAACAGAACCTTCTATGAAGGACAGTATAAAGGGAAAACTGCCTCTGTCCTTAGACCATGACCAACATATTTGTTCCCACAGAGGCCCCTGGGCCATGTTTGTGGAAGCCTACAAACCTCTCGGCACCCTTGAATGGCCCTTTGTGAAGAACACAAGGACTTCCAGACACAGCAGCTGCCACCCACCTGTCCCACACGTCACACTGCACTCAGTCCAATGGCCGTACTGCCAGAAGTACACCAGTTTTCCCACGTCGTTGTCAAGGCCATCTTTCCGGATTGTGTACTCATACTTGATGCCGGGATTAGTCACCTGGAACAGAAGCTGAAAGGCAAAGGGGGGTGACATTCCTGTCATGACTTGATACTACAAAACACAGTTTAGTGACAACACTACAGAATGCCCATCCTCTTAAAGTAGTGACGAAGGCATGCATTGGAGCAAAGGCCAATATATGAACATATCACCACCTCCGCCTCCACACCCATCGACACATCTGTCTGTATCTGTATCTATCTACGTTCGTGTCTTCTTCTACCTATACCTCATCTCCACTCGATTATTTCTTGGCTGAATTCCCGGGGAGGTCTACTCTTACAGAAACTGCTCTGAGGGAATGTGGGGGGGTGTCTTTTCCAACAACAGACTGGCGGGTCACCTTGCACCCTGTGAACTTACTAAATTGGTGATTACAGGTAAGTTACTTAATCTCTTTGTGCCTTAGTTTCCCCATTAACAAAGTGAGGATGATAACAGCATGACAGAAAGGGGTGTTGTGAGAGTTAAATAAGTAAATAAATGTACAGTGATTCGCTATGAACAGAATAGTGCCTGGCAGGGAGCTAACATTCTATAAACACTGACGCTTATTATTGTTGTTGCTGTTGTCTTAGGACGCTCTTCTCCGGCTCTCAGGCTGGTTAGTTCCTTTAAAGCATATAGTTCTGGGGGTAAAATGGTCATGGGCTTTAGCCAGGTCATACCACTCTTGGAAGCTTCCCTCACTTCCCTCTCCCGTAGGCAATCAACTTATCACATGGTTATGTATTTCTTTTTAAAGCTTTTATTTATTTACTTATTTTAGAGAGAGAAAGAAATGAGCAAGCATGCGAGCCAGGCAAGGAGCAGAAGGAGAGGGAAAGAATCCCAGGCAGACTCCACGCAAAGCACAGAGCCCCACGTGGGACCCATCTCACGTCTCTGAGATCACAACCTGAGCAGAAACCAAGAGTCAGCCACTCAACTGACTGAGCCACGCAGGTGCCCCTTACCACACATTTAAAATGGCTTCATCTTAAAGTTACAGGTGATGGATTGGATGGTCATTGGGATCAGGATTCCCGTATAGAAATCCTTACCACGTCGGGGGGTAAGATGTCTGGTTTCTAGACATTTATGACTCATAGCTGTCAAGCCTTCATCTCTGGTTTTTGTGAGTGCTCTGATCTCTGCCTCTGGAATCACCTCTCTTACTTCTGAATATGGTTAGATCTGACTCTCTCTTGGACCACTGATCATTCCCAACCGGCCTTGTCTCTCCTGCTATGATGATTTCATTCTTTCTCTATAGCTCCTTGCCAACATGAAAGATGAATCACCCATGCCTTTAAGGTGCACATATTACCTTATGACCCCAATCTCCTCTAAGAGCTTCACAAAATCAAACCTCCTGCCTACGAACAACCACATGATAACATATGAAAAAACCATGTCAGTCCAACACCACTGCTGGAATGTTACCTGGAAACTCATGCCAGATGGACATCAACTGACAGCACCTTTTTTACACCTGAGAAACAATCACCCTCCAATAAACAGCCTATTTCAATCATACTGGAAGCTGAACTCCAAACTCCCAACTGATGACTTTTGGGGCCCCAGCATTTCATTTTTAGGGTTTCAGCAATTTCTAGGCAATAAAGGATTAACAGCACAAAGTAATGTCTTGCTTCCTCCCTGCTCCTTGTTAAAGGAATTTTTATAATTTCTTAATTAGTGTCTTATAGCAAACACCTTGGAAAAGAAAATCAGAAAGACCCTAAGTAATATACCTATCAGCAGTTCCCTTTGCTTCCACATTACCTGGATCCACACCGACTCATTGGTAGGACCCGTGGCCATCAGCTTCTCCAGGTCTCCTTTCCTGTCGTATTGGAACGTGGTCCCTGCCAGCTTGTAGTTCCCATTCCACTGGATAATGAACCCTCCATTGAGGTAATATTTCTGGGGGTCTTCACTCCTGATGGCCAAAAAGTTTCCAGCTCCCTCAAGTTCCATTACGCGTATGTCCCTTGCTCCTTTTGGAATCAGTCCAATGTCAACATAACCTAAGGAAAGAAGACATAGTAATGAAAGCGGCACACTGGCTTAACTGAACACTACCTATTTCTGACCCATTGTTTATCCTCATTGTTGAGCGCGCTTGCATTCCTCCTGGGTGGTCACTGGAATGCGCAGATGCACTAGAAACATTGAATTTTAAAGAGCTTGGCTGGGAGCCGAATTCCCAGGAGCTCTGTGACTCCGTGTACACATGGTTTTGGGAGAAGAGGTGAAATAAAGGCAGACTTGACTCTAAAGAGTTTGTGGTTGACCTAGCATTGACTTTTCTGTGATTTTAAGTTGATAGTTCAAAAATATACAGCCTAACTAGCTTCCCATTAGCATTTTTACTTCCCCATTTGCTGCTGCTATCAGATGAATCTTCTTGAACCCTGTATTGGATATGCCCTTCTGCTCATGCATTCCCCACTGCCTGCAAATTAAAGATAGACTCTTAGAAATAATCTAATCATAGCTTAAATTCATTAAGAGAATCCCTGAGGGAATCGTGGATCATCTGCCACCTGGCGCTCTTGAATATAGCTACTGATGAGAAACTCTGCTCTGACCACAGCTTTTCTATCGCTGGACAATTCTGTTCATTAAATGGGTTTTTTCTTATTTTTTATGTTTTGCTAAAATATGAACTTACATTCTACTTTCCTGACAAAGCACAGAGGGTGTCCATTTAAAGGTGATGATCAAGTCGAGCTATTGTCCTACCCTCATTTACTGGATGTCACGGCAGGAGACATACTGGGGACAAAAGGAATGAACACATAATGCTCTCCTCCCTTTGGCAGACTCTATGCTAAGCACTTCAGGCATTTATCCTATTTGTGCTTCTTAAGAACCACCACCTCATCAGTGCGATGGAATGGAAAAAAACACGGACTTTGGGGATGGCACGTGAATGTGCCAGGGCAAGGGGGTCAGAACACATGAGTCCCAGTTTCTGCATCACTTTCAGTGAGCTCTATGGTGTTCACTGACTTATTTAACTTCTTTAAATGTCCTCTGCACCATGAAGAGGCTCCAGTGAGATGTCTGATATCCCTCATAACTCCAATATTCAATTATTTTTCTTTTCTAAGCAGAACATTCTTTGTTCTTTTAACCTTTCCATACAAATGTTGGCTTTAAGACCCTGATCATCCTGGTCATTTTGCACTGGAGACACACTAGGTTTTTCAGCCACAAGCAAACCTTCATCTCTGTCACCTGAAAGTGACTTGACTGTTTCTTCTCCCTCAGACACTACAGTAATGGGGGGTGCTGGGAGCTCAGATCCTACGGCTGGCCGGCAGGTACGACTGGCTCAGAAGCTCAGGAGTACATCCTCTGCTCTGTTTCTCAAACTGGAAGCTCCCATCCAGCAAGACCAAAATGCAGGTCTCATAGTATTTGATTAAATTGCATGTGGCCCTCGCAATACTTGCCTGAGATGGCTGATTAAAACTACAATTTTTTAAAAATAATTTTATTTATTTATTTGAGAGAGAGAGAGAGAGAGAGAGAGAGAGAATGTGAGCAGGGAGGGGCAGAGGGAGAGGGAGAAAGAATCTGAAGCAGATTCTGAGCTGAGCGTGGAGCCCAATGCAAGACTCAATCTCACAACCCTGAGATCATGACCTGAGCTGAAATCAAGAGTCGGATGCTCAACAAACTGTGCCACCCAAGTGCCCTAAAACTACAAATTTATAATGATCTCAGGGAAACTATTTATCGCATGTCAGGAGGCTAATCCAATTTTCTGAAATGCTTTGGAGTGTTGTGACCTGCAGTCGCTTTCTGACTTGGGATGTCCCCTGCCTTCTCATAGCAGAACTCATGCAAGTAGATCTATTGGCATTACCTTTGTTTACAAACAGCAAAACAACCCTCCCCCACCCCCCAAAAAAACAATGAGAACTAATTGAAAAAAAATCCAAAAGACTTTTGTTTTTTATCTTTCACTTAAGAGAGAAAATCCAAAATGAGAAATGTTTATCGTGGCAGATTCTCCCAAATTCGAAGTGGAGGTACATCAGATTAGATTAAAGATTTCGGTGAATCTAAGTGCTGCTTCTGAACAGTTTACAGACGGAAGATGTAAACTGAGGCAGATTTAGCTGTGACCAAAAGTAATGCATATTTATAATTCATATTTGTAAAAGAATATCTAGGGGGAAGTGAAAAGATAAAATTATAGCAATTTGGAGTTAAAAAGAACCATGATGTACCACCAGACTCCTTTGCACATAATAAGAAAAACCACACTTGAGAAGTGTATAAAATGAAAAATAAAAATTTCAATTTTCCTTCCTTCCCCGTCCTATGTTCCAAAGACCATTACAGTTAATAGTTTATTGGATTCTCTTCTAAAACTTTTGCTTGCATACATAAAGCACATATACACATAACTTTTTAAACCAGTGGAATCGTGTTACATGAACTATTCCAAGGTACTGCTTTCTGGATTTAATATACCTTACATATCTTTCCATATTTTTGGAGCATTTCAACAACTGCAAAAATAACATAAACCCAGTTATTTAACCAATCTGCTATTAATGGGTATTTAATTGGAAACAAATGGCCACAAAGATTTTGCTTACTAAATGAGAAAACTGAGTTCACAAGAGAGGAAGGCATCTATGCTACATCACATACCTAGGTGGAAAGTACATATATGTATAGCTAAGGTTTGCTAACCAATTCTTAAAATAGCATTTTTAATAAAAAATATGGTTGGTAGAAAGAGATTTTAAAAATCCCCCTGAGTATCCTACCCTCAACGGTCTTCTTTATAGAAATGAGAATCCTATTAAAAAATAAGTGTAGAAAGCTGGGGTACCTGGGTGGCCCTTTGGGTTAAGCCTCGCCTTTGGCTCAGTTCATGGGCTCAGGGTCCTGGGGTCGAGCCCCACATCAGGCTCTCTGCTCAATGGCGAGCCTGCTTCCTCCTCTCTCTCTAACTGCCTCTCTGCCTACTTGTGATCTCTCTCTCTCTCTCTGTCAAATAAATGAATAAAATCTTAAAAAGATAAAAGTAAGGGTAGAAAGTTACTGAGACATTTGTTCTGTGTCAAAAGAAGGCTTTTCAGGGTTAGTAAGATTATATCCAATGTGTTAAGAATGGTGAATTTTTCATTCAGAAAATCACTTCTTTCCCACTTCCCTAGGAAACATTAGTCATTTGCACCAGTACGGGGGCAATACTGGGAAAACTGGGGGAAGTAGGAAAATGTTAATCTTGACCTCAAAGAAGGCATCTGGGCCCATGGAGACTCATGTGGAGATAACATCCCATCACTGAGTCCTGAGCCCCTTGAGTTGAAAGAATACTCAGGGCCTCTGGGGCTGGGGCAGAAGACTGGCCTTGCTTCAGAATTATCGTTAAGAGCGGGAATAGATTATTGGGGCTAAAGTGCATCTTATCCAGCTGTCCTTTGTAAGTCACAAAAAAGGATTTACCCGATAGCATATTTGGTTTCCAGTCACTTCTAATAAAAATGTGTTCACAAAGAGGTCATACTATTAACCCCAGACATCTTTTTAAAGCTCATCTTTTTAAAGGAGATTGATGCTGTCAGATCACAGTGAACAAAACAATCCTCACTGCAGGGCCAAATCTCATAGTTTAATGTGAGGAGGCTCCTGGGAAAGGCCCATCTCTCCCCTGATGCTTGTCTTGACAGCAAAGACACGTCAATGTCAAGTTCAGGTACGACCCTGCATTTGACCCCCTCCCAAATCAGAGTGAGGAAGAACTACGTACACATAAATGTGCCCAGTAGATCTTTTGAGAAGTCCAAGTGCCTTGTCCTAGATTATGAGTTTTAGCTTCAATTATTTTAAAAAGCAAGTTTTAGGGGCACCAGAACCTTGGCACACACAATGAGCAACCACAACCCACCTGCTAGAGGCTGGAGGAAAGGAAACGTAGGAGAGGGAATAGATGTTGACAGGGGCTTCCTGACCCTAAATGCTTCTGGGACAAAGGATGGCAGCCCTGAGGTCTCTTGATAGGAAAACTGTCCAGTAGAATGCCTATGCCTCCCCTTCCCTTCCTGTTCCTCCCAGCCTAGGCTTTCCTAGAAAACCTGATCTAAGACAGTTTCCACGTGAGGTGATATTCTGGTTTCAAGGAAGCCACATCCCTTCTTCTTGTGATGCATTACCTTCTACCTCAGACTTCTTCGGAAATGTTTTCTTATGAGATTCTCATCCAGTCTCTGTGGACTCACCTCCTAGCCCTCGGCTTCCCTGTCCCAGGCAGTTGTGTATGTTGTTGGCAAACCAGTCATCTATGACACTGACCTCCTCGTGTCATTCACCCATCTAAAATCACAGAGTGGGCCTTATTCTCTCTTAAGCCAACAGCAAACTTGAAACTGTTGTCAATTCCTAACTCTAGGTGAACCAAATCCAGCCAAGTAGATCAGCGGCAGAGACTAGGAAGCTACAGTTGGAAGAATGAAGGATGTTAACACACAGGCTTGGGAAGTGGGTGGGTATCTGGGTGGTCAGGTTCGAGCAGAATCCTAGGCAGTTGCTTTTCTCACACATTCCAGGAATCTCCTGAAGATGTGGATACTGGCAGCAGCACATTCTGCTTATGGTTGAATAAAGGATGTAGGAACCGAGGCTGGCAGTTTGGGCAGTGAGTTAAGTGATACAATCACCTGTATCAGGGTTCCAGGGCACTCAGAGAATGGGAGCCTTTGTTCCCAGCAACAGAGGAAAGTAGCCAGTATGAGCAAGATCAGGACCTGGTTTAGTGATCACTGGGTCTGGCGTTAGTCAAGTCTGAAGACACTAAGCAAGGACAGAGGAGTCCAGAGTAGTAGTTTTAAGAAGTTGGTGAATTAGTTCAAGAGGCTAAAAACTGTCAGGTTTTAACATTTAAGACCAAGAGAGGTGAGTCATACAGAATCAAGGAAATTAGGCAATGGCGGGAGAGGGAACAAGGCTGAGGAACTGGACAACAATGGGTCAGTGTTCTAGGCCAAAAAGAATGGGCTACAAGAGTTCGGGATGAAGGTCAAGGTATGGGTAACAAGCCCAGGATGCCCTTAAAAGAACACAGCTTAATGCTCTACCAACTTCCTTCTGAACAAGGCTCCTCATTTAAATTCTGCCTAAGGGTCACATGGCAGAATGGGGCCCAGGCCTGTTACCTTACCTGGTTGGAGTAAGGCAGGGAAGGCAGTGGAGGGAGTGCTTTTCTTATTTGTCATTCTATCCTCCATGGCAAGCACACAATAGGTACTCCACGTTTCTCAAATAATAGAGTGAATGGCTAAATGAATGAGTGATGATATCTGTACGTAGTTCACTGTATTCTGGACCTAAGTTCTTTAATTCCAGATACTTCTCCTCATGGTAACCATGGCACTATCCCAAGATGGCAATTCTTTTTTCTTTCTCCAAGAGAGGAAATAGAAGCTATCCTGGAGAGTCTGCAAGAAAGTGGGCCTTATGTTCCCCATGTGTGACACTAACTGAAAGGGGCGATGCTATCATGTGGTGCCCAGCACTGAGTTTACTGAATGAGGTCCTCTTCACAGGGTAGACAGGGACTGAGTAGTTGGGATAGCCCAAGGAAGCCATGGATAAATACAGCTCTGGGAGACTCTGCCAAACCTCAACTTTTAGATATCAGCAAACAAACGATCAGCCTTAGGGCTAAAGGTAGGAAGAAGATATAAAATACAAGACAGGGTTGAAAAGGGGCCTCAGAAATGGAGGTCCAAAGGGGTGACTTCCCCATGGCCAATGGTAATCTGGATCAGCATCTGGTCTCTTGTCTCCCAGCCTATTTTAATTCCATATCATTCATCATCCTCTCTGTTTCTTAGGAGCACTCACAAAAAAACCAAAACAGCAACAACAACATAGGGCCATGAAAAAAGGTCTTGGCTAGTATTTCATACTTCCATCATCAAAGGCAAAAGCAGTCAGAGAGGAGGAGAAGCTGGGTCTGACCACTATGTGCATCTCTAATGCAGACTTACCACCTATACTCTTGTCTTCAACCCCTCTGTTAAAAGAAACTACAAGCCCAAGTCAACGGAAGGAAGGAGAAATGAAACAGACACATGCAAGGTTTAAAAAAGTTTCGGATTCTTCTAGGTGATTGACTACATGACTACATGTTCCCATTATTTCCTAGTCACAGAGATGATCTTGCCTCGAGTACTAATTGTATCTGTTGCCCAAGTTCATTGTTTTTCTGGTGTTGTCTGATGGTTGCCAACTTCTGGGCTTTCTCTCAAGGTCATGGCCGTGACAAGAAGTCTCTAGAGATCTGACACGTAAGTACTGGGATAAAGAAGCCGTCTCTAACCAAGCCCCCATGTAACTGACTGCAAAATCATACTTGCTCTGGAAGAATCCTCTGTCAGGGCTCACCACATGTCACAGATTCCCGAAGGCAAATGTGGTGCCCTGACCAGGGAAACAAAGTGACAGTGTGAGCCCCCCAAGCCAATCACCACCACCCACCAAAGAAACCACGGTTCTTCTTTTTTATTTATTTATTTTTTTTAAAGAAACCACAGTTCTGGGTGGAGATGCAAGGAAAAAAGAATACTTCAGAATATGTGTAAGAAGGGGAAAACTAAGCTTTATGTCTTTGGGCTACAATCAGCAAGTGACCAAAACCCAGTATTACAACATTGGGTTTACAATAATTATGATTACAATATTGTACCAGTTCATGTTGAAAAAGTAAAAACAAAAAAACCCCGGAACTACAACACTACAACAGCAGGACAACACAGAGGAAAAAATATCCAATATCCCACCAACATATGTGTCACACAGTTAATGATTGGTCTCCTTTATTGTCAAAGGGATATGGAATCAACCGTAAGAAAACCTTTTTTCATTTGACTTTATATGAGCGCTTACTGAATACCTCCTACAGATAGAAATCATGTTTGCTGACTTGGGGTGGGGCAGGGTGGTGACAAAACCTAAAAGACAATTCAGCCCTCGGTTTATAAGTGCATCGGAGAGAAAGAACACAATGTAAGGAGAAAGAAGGCCACGTGTAAATACACAGAGAAAACAACTAACTAAGCCTTGGGTGTCTTCAGAAAGAGGATGTTAAGTCCCCTCTTTTGACTTTGGCCTTTGGGTTAATCAATCTACCCAGAGCCATCTCACTCCATTTCCCGGAGTTTTGTGTTACTTCTGGGTTTCATTCTCACCGTGGAGTGGTGGCAGTCAGGGTCTTTGTTTTTTAAGGTTTTTTGTTTTTTTTCTGGGTTTTGGGTTTTTTTTTGTTTTTGTTTTTGTTTTTCTTCAGCCAGGGTCTGTGTAATGTACCTGGCTTCATCAGGCACGCAGCAAAGGTGGGATCTGCCTAGTGGGTGAAAGGAACACAGATGCTCCCACTGGGGGTTAATAGAGTCCAGAGTGAGATCTGGCTGGATTTCCTCACAGTGCTGGAGGCAGCATGGCCTCTCTCACAGTGCTGGAGGCTTGAGGCTCTCTCAGGACACACAGGGTCTGAAGTTGACACCCCTCCCTGGGTACCAAGGGCCATCAGAAGCTCTCTGGGAAGCAAATGGGAGAAGGAGAACTGAAAACCAAAGCCACAAGGGAGCCCCGTGCTGGGCATGTGGACAGAAGCATAAGGTCTCTAAGGCAGTGGTGGGGGTGGAAGTGTGGCTCAAGATGCTTCTGGGTTTTTCCCTCCCAAGAAACTAGAGTACAGTCAAGAATCCAGAACTAAATCCCAGTTTCCTAAAAGCTTACCTAATTAAAAGGTTAAGTGATGAAGATTCAAGAATGAAAAATGCTTTTCAAAGGAGTTACCATAATGTTAGGAGCATAGGGTATCTGAGGTCAGAGATGAACCCCCCCCCCCCATTAACAAATACTACGGAGCTCAAATGTAGAAATGTGATTTTAAGGATGACTTTATAATCCAAGTAAATGAGGTCACATTTAAATAACAAAATATTTACATATCAACTTTATAAATAAGATGGAATGAATATTAGCTATCATAGGATGCTTGAGGAAACACTGAGTTATCATTCACATTCCCGGTAAGTAACGCAAAGGGATATGTTTCATGCATACTAAGCCATCGAATAGATAGACATAAAATTCAATCCTTCAGTGATAATTAAGCATTTCACTTTACAGTTTAACCTTATCAATTCAATAGTCAAAGATCAAAAAATAGGGACAAAATTAAACAAATTCAGGTCATCCACTGTGATGTGTCCCAGGGACCAACAGGGCACCTAATCAATGAACACGACACTCGAGGACATACTTAGTAGCTTTGTCCTGGGTGGCAGGCATGACTAAAAGAGAGGCACTGCTTTGTTGGGACCGAGGAAAAGGGCAGCCCACTATATCTGGGAGTCCCCATCACTCCTGCCTTGGGTAACACTCCAGTGTAGACGAGGCTCCTCTCCTTGGGCCCTACCTGGGGAGTGCACAGTGGACTCCCTACTCCCAGCACCTGCATTTCTTTGGAGAATTAACAACCTAACTGCCCCTTCCCAAAGCAGCCTCAAGCCGTGACCGGAGGGAGCTGGCATATCTCGTCTTGGCTCCTTCACCCCTTGGGTGGGAAAATTCCAATGTATGATGTCTACACTGGCTCCTGTATGATGGTCACTGGCTTCATGATGCACCCTTCCTTGGCTCTCCTCCTTCCCCATTTCACTTTTTGGATGTCCTACTGATGTTTTCCAGGATCTCCCAACCCGCAAATAAGCTCCTGGTTCCCGAATTCTTGTCTTAGAGTATTTCTCGGGGAGCCTAAACTGTGATACTCTGAGTTGTCTTCATCATCTCCGGGCCTCACTTGTCTTCCTCCCAAGACCCGTCTGGCTACCAATCACTGCTGATGCCAAAGGACCAGCAGTTTTACCTGAAGACAAATATGCAGGGGTCACAGCAGATTCGGGGTGGGAGAGTTATTTGTTCCTGAGGATTATTAGTAGCCCAGAGTTGCACAAAGAAGAAACCTTGCAGAAGGCCATCATGGGAAAGGAACAGCAGAGCGTGGGTCAAGAGGGGACATCAGGTGGCAGTCGCCAGCTGGGGCACCACAGGGAGGGAGGGGTTGGGATGCCCTTACTGGGAGAGATGGGGAAGTAGAATAAGCCCAGGCCCCCTTACCTTGCCTCTCCTGTGTCCCTGAAGGTGCACCCTGAGCCTTCTGCCTTGAAGCCCACCACCAGCTTCTCTGCCCTCTCCCTTAGAGCCCACCCTCTCTCAGTGCCCTTTGGGCTCAACTTTTGATCTCTGTGTCCCCCAGTTCGAGGTCCATGCCTATGCCATTGGCTTTCAGTTCTGGATGACACTCATTCCCTTTCCCAGGGACAGCCCCCGTGCAGTGGGAGACTTTCTGTAAGTGCTGAGAGATTAGCCCGAGCCCGAAAACTGTCCAGGAGCCCTTATCCCCTTGTCACGAAGAGTACATCCCTGTTGAGTTCTTCGAAAGTTACAACCTGCTTTAAAACACAACCATCCATCTTGCTCTCCATTCTCAGCCCCCTGCCACACTGAATATTTGTTTGTTACCAGATCCTTCTTTCTGTTTAAACACCTTCTTCACAGTCTGGCAGGCAGAGCCGTCCCCAAGGCACACACCGCAGCGATCCTCTGTGGCGTTGGAGCCGATCTCATAGTCACAGCCGACCATCTGTGGGGAAGAGAGGCTGCAGGTGACTGACACAGACGGGGACACCACACCTCCCTTCTCCTTTTCCCCTTCGCTCTTGATGAGATCTGGGCTGGGGACAGATACAGAGACAAATGGTTCCTGTCCCTGGGGTGAGCCAGAGGAGGAAACACAGCGTCCACTGATAGTAAAGGAACCACCTGGTTAGAGGGGAAAGACGGACACACTGAGTGGGTTCCCAGTTTCTCCTGAGTCCCAGGCAGAACTGAACATAGTTTCGAACAGTTAACATGGAGAATGTCTTGGAATCAGAGTAGCTGGAACAGTAAATCTCCTTCTGATGTGCAAACCTCCTGTCCCTTTGTCTTCCGTGAATTCCCGGGAATGACGCGAGTTCCTCTGCCTGTAATAGAGTGGTGGTTCAATCCCTCTAAGGGCCTCACTGGTGTGCTCTCTGCTTCTTGTCTGAGCACAGCCGGCGACCCGGCAGCCACCGAGGAGTGGGCTCAATGTTGAGACTCCTTCAGTCCCACAGGATATGACATCTCTGACCTGCGGACCACCATCAGATGTTTTGGAGCCCCCTAAGCCCCCTAAGACCCCTTGACATTTCACATGTAGCTGAACCCCAGCCACCATGAGCTTTCTCCTAGGAGCCAAGACTGACTTCACCCTGCTCTGGACCTGATCCCCTACCAGGGCTCTGCTCATCGGCCCTTCTCCGTCACCTTCTTTCCCTCACCATGAGCTCTTCTCCTCAGCCAATTCTTTCCTACCTGAAAATCCCCAGGCTGGAAAAGGGGGGGCAGTTAAACTGGGGTGTTCAGTAGCATCAGATACCAAAAAGTTATGACACATAGACGGAAAGTCATGAAACACGTGAGCCTCCGCCAGAGGTCTTGGTTGCTTGCTCTCCGGCAACAGAGAGAGGGAACCTGGACCATATCCTACTAGTCAGACATCTCCTTGAGAAGAATTGTGCCTAGGCAGTTGTTTTTTTTTTTCCTCCTTCAAACATAATTTCCTTCCTTGTTTTATTTTTCATATTTCTAAGTTTGTGTTTTCGTTCCAGGAGAATTTCAGGCGTACACCATAGTGACTGGGCACCTCCACAGGGCAGCCAGTACCCGTCACATTTCCTTTCTTGTTTTAGCTCCAATTCCAATCTGCTGAAAGGAAGAACAGTTTGAATTTTTAAATACACCCTCCCTTCACCAGCCAAACAGAGAATTAATGGCCAGTGACAGGAAATACCTCCATTCCTCAAACTATCTCTCTCTTCAGCTCTGAGGATTGTGCTACTTGACCCAGTTGGGAAAAAATAAAGTGCGAAGAGATCAAAAAATTACTCATGCTAATCACAAGAAAGAGAAACTGTCAGGATGTGTACTCGGTCATGAGTAAAACATCAGCTCTTCAATGTGCCGTGTTTTCAGCAGGCTGGAGCATATGCTGATGAGCTGATCTGTACACATCGTAGCCCCGGAGACCTTCATTCCTTCATCAATTTGGGATGAGCCAGGATATCAACCCTGAGACACAGGAACATTAAAGTGTCTTTTCAAATCTCTACCAAAAGAGGATAGATACAAATGGGAAGAATAACATTAAGAAAGCCAGGAAAACAAACACACTGGGCTCATCTCTCTTCTTCAGCAGCATCTGCCCGCGTACTTGGGGATGGAGGTGGGGGCCGGGGGAGGAAGACCCCACAGAGAACGTCCCACAGTGTAGTCAAGGGGTTCTTGCAGAGACTAGAGACCCCACAGAGAATGTCCCATAGTGTAGTCAAGGGGTTCTTATAGAGACTTCACTCCCAACTGCTTCTCCCGTCATTGGCCCCCAGCCCAAGCAACACTGAGTTCAATGTCTACCACGAGGCCTGGGAAGACATGAGCCGGTCATCCTTGCTGCACATAAAACAAAAGGGCTCCCAGGGGAAAATGAATAGATGTCACTCAGCTTTTCACATCCTATGCTCTGGCAAGGGACCCATGACAGTATCGTCTTTCCAGCTTCAGCAGAATCAGAGGTGGCTTTCCTGCTGCCACTGAATGTGGCCAATGACTCCAGCCAGGATTTCCTCTGATGGGACTCCTCATGTGCCCAACTGCCACTTCAGTGAGCAACATCAAAAGAGAAATCCTTTAACTTTCCCATTATATAATTTCTTTCTTTAACAAACAGCTTTTTGGGGCACCTCAGTTGGTTAAGTTGGTTAAGCATCTGCCTTTGGCCCAGGTCATGATCCCGGGGGTCCTGGGGTCGAACCCCAGGTCCTGATCTCTGCTTTTCCTTCTCCCTCTGCCTCCTGCTCACCCTGCTTGTGCTCTCTCTCTCTGTGTCAAATAAATAAATGAATCTTTAAAAAAGAATACCTAAGGAACTCCTGTGAGTCCCAGTTTCATCTTTAAAAAAATAAAATTAAAATTAAAAAATAAAAAACAGCTTGATTGAGGCATAGCAGATATAGAAAATACGGTACCAATTAAACGTAAACAACTTGATGAGTCTGGATTCACACAAGTAACTGTGAAACCAGCACTCTGGTCAAGGTTACAGTCATATCCCACCCCCAGATGTTTCCTTGTGACTCTGTGTGTGTGTGCTAAGAACTTTGAACGGGGGATCTAGGCTCTCAAACAATGTCTAGGTGCACAGTACAGCGTGTTAACCATGGGCACCACAGCCATGGGGATGCACAGGCCTTTGCGTCTTGCCTGACTGAAAATTTGTACCCAGTGAACAACAACTCTCCGTGGTTCCCTCCCCTCAGCTTTTGGCAATCCCTGCTTTATTCTTAGCTTTTATGAGTCTGCCTATTCTAGATTCTCGGGTAAATAGAATCCTGTGGAGTTCATTCTTCTGTGAGGGTCTTGTTCACTTAGCGCAACGTCCTCCAGGCTCAGCCCTATTGTCGCAAATGGCAGGATTTCCCTTTTTTCAAAAGCTGGGATGGAACAAAATTCTGTCGTATGGCTACAACATGGTACCGACCACATTTTCTTTGTCCTTTCATCTGTTGATGGACGTTTGGGTTGTTTTAATTTCTTGGCTGCTGCAAATAATGCTGCAGCGAATGTGGGAGAACAGACATTTCATCATTATCCTGATTTCAATTCTTTTGGATACACACCCAGGAATCCCATGTCTGGGTCTTCTGGTAGGTTCTATCTTTAATTTTTTGCGGGAACCTTCATATTATTTTCTATAATGGCTGCACAATTGTGCATTCCCATCAACAGTGAGCAGGGTAGCCCTTTCTCCACATCTTCGGCAACACCTATCTTTTGGTTTTTTGAAGACAGCCATCCCAACAGGTGTGAGTGATATCTTATTGTGGGTTTGATTAGTATTTCTGTGATGTTTAATACTGTTAAACACCTTTCCACATACCATTTCTATGCCTTCTCTGGAGAAATGCCTATTCAGGTCCTCCGCTTGTTCTTTTAACCGGGTTATTTGTTTTCCTGTTCTTGAGTTGTTGGGATTTTCTTACACATTCCAGATATTAGCCTCTTGTCATATATTTGGTTTTCAAATATTTTCTTTCACTCTGTAGATTGCCTTTTTACTCTGATGGTTATGTCCTCTCTGTCAGAAGTGTATCATCCATTCTTAACCCTGACACTTGGCCTAAAGAGCACACTCACTTGAGTATTAGAGAATTCAGGTTCCAGGCTTTCACCAGGGCCCTGGCTCTGTTAGTGAATGCATACTACATATTCTTAGCAATTCTCATCTTTTCCCTATGAGTTAACACTGTTTTACTTTGTAAATTCTCAAAGGACTGAGAAGAACTCAAACACCAACTGGGGCCAAGACCCACTCCAGCTGAAATGTCATCCCTGCTCTTCACAGCCCCTTGGCAGAGGTCGACAAAGGAAGTCTGCCTGGTTCTGAGATGAGGCCCGTTCTTAGCCGGTGAAACTCCAAGTGTAATGATGGGCAGAGTTACGCTCACCTGAACAGGTGAATGATACTGCCATTTGATAAAAAGGGACAGTAACAATAATGCTGTCCTCACTCTAACATTGGGAGTTAGGATCTGGCATTCTGGAGGGAGATGTGCCCCAGACAAACTGATAAGAGGATGTTCAGCAAATCACTGAAATGGCCAAAACATCCAGAGAGAGCAAAGCAGGTTTGGGACAGTTTCTGAGAGAAACCAGCGAGGGGGCGCACTTAGGACAGGGAGCAAGACTACCAGGCAAGGTGGAGGACTACACGGGAATTCACACAGTTGAATTTCTTGAAAGAAGTTGCTGTGGCTGATATCGAAGAGATTATTGCCTATGTTCTCCTCCAGGATTCTGATGGATTCCTGTCTCACATTGAGGTCTTTTATCCATTTTGAGTTTATCTTTGTGTACAGTGTAAGAGAATGGTCGAGTTTCATTCTTCTACATATAGCTGACCAGTTTTCCCAGCACCATTTATTGAAGAGACTGTCTTTTTTTCACTGTATATTTTTTCCTGTTTTGTCGAAGATTATTTGACCATAGAGTTGAGGGTCCATATCTGGGCTCTCTACTCTGTTCCACTATGTGTCTGTTTTTATGCCAGTACCATGCTGTCTTGGTGATCACAGCTTTGTAGTAAAGCTTGAAATCAGGTAACGTGATGCCCCCATTTTATTTTTGTTTTTCAACATTTCCTTAGCCATTCGGGGTCTCTTCTGATTCCATACAAATTTTAGGATTATTTGCTCCAGCTCTTTGAAGAATACCGGTGGAATTTTGATCGGAATAGCATTAAAAGTATAGATTGCTCTAGGCAGTATAGACATTTTAACAATGTTTATTCTTCCGATCCAAGAGCATGGAATGGTCTTCCATCTTTTTGTGTCTTCTTAAATTTCTTTCATGAGTGTTCTGTAGTTCCTCGAGTACCGATCCTTTACCTCTTTGGTTAGGTTTATTCCCAGGTATCTTATGGTTCTTGGTGCTATAGTAAATGGAATCGATTCTCTCATTTCCCTTTCTGTATTTTCATTATTAGTGTATAAGAAAGCCACTGATTTCTGTCCATTGACTTTATATCCTGCCACGTTGCTGAATTATTGTATGAGTTCTAGTAGTTTGGGGGTGGAGTCTTTTGGGTTTTCCATATAAAGAATCATGTCATCTGCAAAGAGAGAGAGTTTGACTTCTTCATTACCAATTTGGATACCTTTTATTTCTCTTTGTTGTCTGATTGCTGTTGCTAGGACTTCTAATACTATGTTGAACAAGAGTGGTGAGAGTGGGCATCCTTGTCGTGTTCCTGATCTAAATGGGAAGGATGCAAGCTTTTTTCCATTGAGGATGATATTTGCTGTGGGTCTTTCATAGATAGATTTGATGAAGTTCAGGAATGTTCCCTCGATCCCTATACTTTGAAGCGTTTTAATCAGGAACGGGTACTGGATTTTGTCAAATCCTTTTTCTGCATCAGTTGAGAGCACCATGTGGTTCTTCTCTCTTCTCTTATTAATTTGTTCTATCACATTGATTGACTTGCGAATGTTGAACCATCCTTGTAGCCCAGGGATGAATCCCACCTGGTCATGGTGGATAATCTTTTTAATGTGCTGTTGGATCCTGTTTGCTAGGATCTTGTTGAGAATCTTAGCATCCATATTCATCAGTGATATTGGTCTGAAATTCTCCTTTTTGGTAGGGTCTTTGCCTGGTTTGGGGATCAGGGTAATGCTGGATTCATAGAAAGAGTCAGGAAGTTTTCCTTCTGCTTCAATTTTTTGAAACAGCTTCAGGAGAATAGGTATTATTTCTTCTTTGAAAGTTTGGTAGAATTCCCCAGGGAATCCATCAGGTCCTGGGCTCTTGTTTTTTGGGAGGTTTTTGATCACCGCTTCAATCTTGTTACTAGATATTGGTCTATTCAGGTTGTTAATTTCAATTTTGGGAGTTTATAGTTTTCCAGGAATGCATCCATTTCATCTAGGTTGCTTAGCTTATTGGCATATAACTGTTGATAATAACTTCTGATGATTGTTTCTACTTCCTTGGTGTTCGTTGTGATCTCTCCCTTTTCATTCATAATTTTATGTATTTGAGCTTTCTCTCTTTTCTTTTGGATTAATGTCACCATTTCTATTCTAAGATGTATACAGTAGGTTGAGCATAAGAGCAAAAAAGGGTTGATCGGGCCTACGATCCTGGGCTGAGAGGTGGACAGAAGGCTAAGAGAAGTCTGGGGACAGCCGGTGTGACAAATCAGGACATCTGGGCTGCTCGGGAAGAAGTTGAAGCCAGAGCCATGGGGATTGGGAGAAAAGGGGAGACAGAAGAACCTGAAATCAAGAGCTGGTTCTCAGGAGAAAGGACTGGGAGGGCAGGCGTGGGACTACCTGCCCACAGGTTTGCAAGCTTACGCCATGCCATGCTTGTGATTAAAAACAGGAGATAGCCTGAAAAGTCTAAGTTTAAACTCATATCTTTGATAAACAAACTTAAAGAGTTTAGTACAACTCTTTTAAAAAATGGGAGAAGGGCATCAATAGACAGTCACCTTCTAGAACAAATTCTGTTCTGATCAAGGCCTGGTGACTCTCCTGACAACAGAATCTGCAAATCTAATGAGCCAAAATGATGGCAAATATCATCATTTCAAAATGGACTGTTGAGTATATGAATAAAAGCAAATTCAACAAATGTTTATGTGAAGGTGAGCAAACATATTTTCATACAAAGAAGGTGAATTAGATACTACAGTTTTTTCTTATGATGTATCTTTTTATTTCAATATCTGATCAATGACCTTTGAAAAAACTGTAGTAAATGAGTAAGACAACTAACAAAGCTGGAAGTAACCACAGCCTGGATCCTTGGAAGGTAAATTGAATTTAGGCTATTAAGGCAAATTTGACTTGACATAATGTTGAAGCTTAAAAACTTGCTCAGTGTGGTAAAGAGAGAAAGTGGGTAATTAAAGCTTCTAAAAAGTCCCAACTCGTTTCCAAAAAGAGGAAGTCAAGCTGAGAGACTGTAGCCTCTTCTATTCAGCTCATTTAATTGGCTTCACGAGAGGCACCCAAGATCCCTTAGGTTTTGTTCAGAATGCCCCTGAGAGGTGGATGCCAGTGGATGCTGCTGCCAATGGACCCTGCCAATCGTGGACTAAAACTAAGATTCAAAAAACAATGAGTTCATTAAATTCATTGTTGGCTCTGTTAAGTTATAGGTGGGAGGTATAAGCAATTACAAATAAAAAAGGGGGGGCTTAACCTACTGTTTCTGATAAAAGGAGGAGGGGGGCTCTGTATAACCTTAGTAGAGAAATACTGTTTTGGGGTAAATCACACTGGAGTCATTAAAAAAAGTCTAGCAGCCGAAGGAGGGTATAGAACTGGCTAAAAAGTCAAAGATTTGACTTGTCTCCAAAGAAAAGGGGGGAATGTAAGGACCTATCTAGAAACTGTCCCTGCTCCCCTTCCCCCAGGGGATTTACAGGTAACAAAGCCCAGATACAAAGGTGGGTCAGGCCAGGTGGAGACATCCAATCAGTTGGGGGGCATGCATACTGTCTCCCTGGTTACAAGGAGTATGCCCCCCCCCCCTTGGGAGCCCTTTTGGCGCCAATCCCAATCAAGGTATAATAGGCTGGTTCAAATGTCTACTAGGGTAAATTGTAACTCCATTGGTCACCTAGCATCACTGTAGAATTTCCTGTGTGTGTTACAATCTCATTGGCTACCTGTGCGTGGCCAGACCTGACCGCATGGCCTTTGCCCTTAAAAGCTAGTCTGTGAAGCGGAGAGGGGTCGCTCTCTTTTGTAAGAGGTGCGGCCCCGAACGTTCAGTTAGATTCTTGATGCTTGGCGCGAAATAAAGCTCTGCTTGACCTTCAAAACAAAAACAAAAACAAAACAAAACAAAAACGCAGGATTCTCTGTCTTCTGCTAAAGATACTATTGCTGTGCTTGCAAAGGTATTCAGGTCTAACAGATCATTTTAACATCATATTCCTTTCACAGTGATTAAGGTCCTCAGCCCTAGCTGCATATGGCAATTACCTGGGAAATTTTCACAATGTCAGTGCCCAGGCCCCGAATCCCAGAGGTTCTGAATCAACAGGTTTGAGATTGAGTCCGGACATCACCTGTCTTTAAAAGCTCTTTGGGTGATTCTAATAGGCAGCCAGGCCTGAGAACCTATTGTTCTGGATAGCGATGCTGCTGTTTTGGCCTGACTTAGCTAGATAAACCTCTTCCCACTCTGGAGAACAGATCTAACTTGAATACATATTAATTACTTTTGGCTCTTTATAACTACAGAGCTAATTGGTAAGGAGTCTGAACGAGAATTTCATCTGAGTTCTTAGAAATGTAGAGTGTGATTAGGACTAGCTTTTAACTCACTCATTCCCGGGAATTGTCATGTTGCCTCCTATATTTTGGTCACTACTGGAATAAATCAATAGGCAACTTCACGGTGATAAACGTATCTTTTCAGGGTGCTGAACCCTTATGGGCAGGAGCCTTCTTCTGTGGCAGCAATTTAATCCAGTGGGAAAAAAAATTACAGTAAACATTTGTTGAAGAAACTAAAATGCATCAGAAACTTACTGTGTGCCAAGGACTCTGTTATGTTAGGGGCTTAACATACACGTCTTTATTTAACCTATTTGACACTAACTAGGAAGATACATTAACATCATAATTTTAAGAAAAAGAAACTGAGTCTCAGCAAAATGTCTTGAGTTATATGGTTGGTTCACAATGGCATCAAGTTCACATTCTAGAGCCTGAGACCTAACCACTGTACTTTCCTAAGAGCTAATTAGAACTTTCTACATAAATTTTCCTTCATTGATTAAAAACACCTTTTCTTTAAACTGGCATTTTTATGCCCGGGTGTTGGGTCACAAACTTGTTCATCAAGTCCTTGCAAACTAAACTGTGAGCACCAGAGAGGAGTTCTTCAATGGGCTGCACACATAAAAGCATGGACAAATCAGGTCTCTCTCATTTCCAAAAAGGCGGAGTTGATTAATGGAGTCAGTGTGGAAAAGTTAAATGGAAATCGGAAGATCTGGTTGAAAAGTTCCTGTCAAGTCATCTCTCTTCTTACGGTAGATTATTCTGGTAATCAACGGAGAATTACATGTAAAAATGCTTTGCACAAAACACTATGCAAACTACCGTTAATTTCAGATTTTTCTCAAGTTTAAGTACTCTGCTGGCAAGTAACCAATTAGTAATTTAATACCACAAAAATAATCAGGGTCAACTCTTCCTAATAATTCTTCCTTTAAGTTGTTGCTTCTTCAACTTGACCTGTTCTATGCCTAAAATGACATCACAGAGCACATCAGTTAGTCAAGAAAGACCACAGCAGGAGTGAAAGCTTTCAATCCCAAACTGTTGACTCTGATCAAGACTTTCAAGTCTAGTCTCGCAGATCACATACTAAAAAAGGGACCACATGTCAAAGTCACAAAAGAAAGCTTAGAACATCTGACTTCCTGAATTAATAAAAACCATGATTTAATGAAGTTGTAGATTAAGGAAACATACCCAATACCTTACATATGCCATTAATACAGACATTTCTGCTGTTGCCACCTTCAAAGCAAGGGGTACCATCAATGACAGCATCCAGCATTTTCTCGGAAAACTGGCCATCTATGGGTCGGCAGTAGAGCT